>NC_088201.1:194224402-194430556 GCF_037126465.1 Ornithodoros turicata | reverse complement strand
AAGTGAAACAAGCTAAGAACGAGCAGCAGGAACGACGACTGACCGTTTCCACGGAGAGTCAAACCCTCTTTGTTGGACTCATCGCGAATAAACGATCGATAGAAAAAAGCGATTGTAGCGAAAAGTGAACAGGGTAAGAACGAGCAGGAGGAAGCACAACTGAAAGTTTCTGCGGAGAGTCAAACCCTCTTTGTTGGATTTATCGCGAATAAAAGATCGATAGAAAAAAGCGATCGTAGCGAAAAGTGAACAGGGTAAGAACGAGCAGCAGGAAGCACAACTGAAAGTTTCCACGGAGAGTCAAACCCTCTTTGTTGCATTAATCGCGAATAAACGATCGATAGAAAAAGCGATCGTAGCGAAAAGTGAACAGGGTAAGAACGAGCAGCAGGAACGACAACTGACAGTTTCCACGGAGAGTCAAACCGTCTTTGTTGGACTCATAGCGAATAAACGATCGATACAAAACGCGATCGTAGCGAAAAGTGAACAGGGTAAGAACGAGCAGCAGGAACCACACCTGAATGTTTCCACAGAGAGTCAAACCTTCTTTGTTGCATTCATCGCGAATAAAAGATCGATCGAAAAAAGCGATCGTAGCGAAAAGTGAACAGGGTAAGAACGAGCAGCAGGAACGACAACTGAAAGTTTCCGCGGAGAGCCAAACCCTCTTTGTTGGACTCATCGCGAATAAACGATCGATACAAAAAACGATTGTTGCGAAAAGTGAACAGGGTAAGAACGAGCAGCAGGAACCACAACTGAAATTTTCCACGGAGCGTCAAACCCTCTTTGTGGGATTCATCGCTAATAAAAGGTCGATAGAAAAAAGCGATTGTAGCGAAAAGTGAACAAGGTAAGAACAAGCAGCAGGAACGGCAACTGACCGTTTCCACGGAGAGTCAAACCCTCTTTGTTGCATTAATCGCGAATGAAAGATCGATAGAAAAAAGCGATCGTAGCGAAAAGTGAACAGGGTAAGAACGAGCAGCAGGAAGCACAACTGAACGTTTCCACGGAGAGTCAAACCCTCTTTGTTGGATTTATCGCGAATAAAAGATCGGTAGAAAAAAGCGACCATAGCGAAAAGTGAACAGGGTATGAACGAGCAGCACGAACGGCAACTGAAAGCTTCCACAGAGAGTCAAATCATCTTTGTTGCATTCATCGCGAATAAAAGATCGATAGAAAAAACCGATTGTAGCGAAAAGTGAACAGGGTAAGAACGAGCAGCAGGAACGACAACTGACAGTTTCCACGGAGAGTCAAACCCTCTTTGTTGGACTCATAGCGAATAAACGATCGATCCAAAAAGCGATCGTTGCGAAAAGTGAACAGGGTAAGAACGAGCAGCAGGAACCACACCTGAATGTTTCCACAGAGAGTCAAACCTTCTTTGTTGCATTCATCGCGAATAAAAGATCGATAAAAAAAGCGATCGTAGCGAAAAGTGAACAAGGTAAGAACGAGCAGCAGGAACGACCACTGACAGTTTCCACGGAGAGTCAAACCCTCTTTGTTGCATTAATCGCGAATGAAAGATCGATAGAAAAAAGCGATCGTAGCGAAAAGTGAACAGGGTAAGAACGAGCAGCAGGAAGCAGAACTGAACGTTTCCACGGAGAGTCAAACCCTCTTTGTTGGATTTATCGCGAATAAAAGATCGGTAGAAAAAAGCGACCATAGCGAAAAGTGAACAGGGTATGAACGAGCAGCACGAACGGCAACTGAAAGCTTCCACAGAGAGTCAAATCATCTTTGTTGCATTCATCGCGAATAAAAGATCGATAGAAAAAAGCGATTGTAGCGAAAAGTGAACAGGGTAAGAACGAGCAGCAGGAACGACAACTGACCGTTTCCACGGAGAGTCAAACCCTCTTTGTTGGATTCATCGCGAATAAAAGATCGATAGAAAAAAGCGATCGTAGCGAAAAGTGAACAGGTTAAGAACGAGCGGCAGGAACGGCAACTGAAAGCTTCCACAGAGAGTCAAATCCTCTTTGTTGCATTCATCGCGAATAAAAGATCGATAGACAAAAGCGATTGTAGCGAAAAGTGAACAAGCTAAGAACGAGCAGCAGGAACGACGACTGACCGTTTCCACGGAGAGTCAAACCCTCTTTGTTGGACTCATCGCGAATAAACGATCGATAGAAAAAAGCGATTGTAGCGAAAAGTGAACAGGGTAAGAACGAGCAGGAGGAAGCACAACTGAAAGTTTCTGCGGAGAGTCAAACCCTCTTTGTTGGATTTATCGCGAATAAAAGATCGATAGAAAAAAGCGATCGTAGCGAAAAGTGAACAGGGTAAGAACGAGCAGCAGGAAGCACAACTGAAAGTTTCCACGGAGAGTCAAACCCTCTTTGTTGCATTAATCGCGAATAAACGATCGATAGAAAAAGCGATCGTAGCGAAAAGTGAACAGGGTAAGAACGAGCAGCAGGAACGACAACTGACAGTTTCCACGGAGAGTCAAACCGTCTTTGTTGGACTCATAGCGAATAAACGATCGATACAAAACGCGATCGTAGCGAAAAGTGAACAGGGTAAGAACGAGCAGCAGGAACCACACCTGAATGTTTCCACAGAGAGTCAAACCTTCTTTGTTGCATTCATCGCGAATAAAAGATCGATCGAAAAAAGCGATCGTAGCGAAAAGTGAACAGGGTAAGAACGAGCAGCAGGAACGACAACTGAAAGTTTCCGCGGAGAGCCAAACCCTCTTTGTTGGACTCATCGCGAATAAACGATCGATACAAAAAACGATTGTTGCGAAAAGTGAACAGGGTAAGAACGAGCAGCAGGAACCACAACTGAAATTTTCCACGGAGCGTCAAACCCTCTTTGTGGGATTCATCGCTAATAAAAGGTCGATAGAAAAAAGCGATTGTAGCGAAAAGTGAACAAGGTAAGAACGAGCAGCAGGAACGGCAACTGACCGTTTCCACGGAGAGTCAAACCCTCTTTGTTGCATTAATCGCGAATGAAAGATCGATAGAAAAAAGCGATCGTAGCGAAAAGTGAACAGGGTAAGAACGAGCAGCAGGAAGCACAACTGAACGTTTCCACGGAGAGTCAAACCCTCTTTGTTGGATTTATCGCGAATAAAAGATCGGTAGAAAAAAGCGACCATAGCGAAAAGTGAACAGGGTATGAACGAGCAGCACGAACGGCAACTGAAAGCTTCCACAGAGAGTCAAATCATCTTTGTTGCATTCATCGCGAATAAAAGATCGATAGAAAAAACCGATTGTAGCGAAAAGTGAACAGGGTAAGAACGAGCAGCAGGAACGACAACTGACAGTTTCCACGGAGAGTCAAACCCTCTTTGTTGGACTCATAGCGAATAAACGATCGATACAAAACGCGATCGTAGCGAAAAGTGAACAGGGTAAGAACGAGCAGCAGGAACCACACCTGAATGTTTCCACAGAGAGTCAAACCTTCTTTGTTGCATTCATCGCGAATAAAAGATCGATCGAAAAAAGCGATCGTAGCGAAAAGTGAACAGGGTAAGAACGAGCAGCAGGAACGACAACTGAAAGTTTCCGCGGAGAGTCAAACCCTCTTTGTTGGACTCATCGCGAATAAACGATCGATACAAAAAACGATTGTTGCGAAAAGTGAACAGGGTAAGAACGAGCAGCAGGAACCACAACTGAAATTTTCCAAGGAGAGTCAAACCCTCTTTGTGGGATTCATCGCTAATAAAAGATCGATAGAAAAAAGCGATTGTAGCGAAAAGTGAACAAGGTAAGAACGAGCAGCAGGAACGGCAACTGACCGTTTCCACGGAGAGTCAAACCCTCTTTGTTGCATTAATCGCGAATGAAAGATCGATAGAAAAAAGCGATCGTAGCGAAAAGTGAACAGGGTAAGAACGAGCAGCAGGAAGCACAACTGAACGTTTCCACGGAGAGTCAAACCCTCTTTGTTGGATTTATCGCGAATAAAAGATCGGTAGAAAAAAGCGACCATAGCGAAAAGTGAACAGGGTATGAACGAGCAGCACAAACGGCAACTGAAAGCTTCCACAGAGAGTCAAATCATCTTTGTTGCATTCATCGCGAATAAAAGATCGATAGAAAAAAGCGATTGTAGCGAAAAGTGAACAGGGTAAGAACGAGCAGCAGGAACGACAACTGAAAGTTTCCGCGGAGAGTCAAACCCTCTTTGTTGGACTCATCGCGAATAAACGATCGATACAAAAAAACGATTGTTGCGAAAAGTGAACAGGGTAAGAACGAGCAGCAGGAACCACAACTGAAATTTTCCACGGAGAGTCAAACCCTCTTTGTGGGATTCTTCGCTAATAAAAGACCGATAGAAAAAAGCGATTGTAGCGAAAAGTGAACAAGGTAAGAACGAGCAGCAGGAACGGCAACTGACCGTTTCCACGGAGAGTCAAACCCTCTTTGTTGCATTAATCGCGAATGAAAGATCGATAGAAAAAAGCGATCGTAGCGAAAAGTGAACAGGGCAAGAACGAGCAGCACGAAGCACAACTGAACGTTTACACGGAGAGTCAAACCCTCTTTGTTGGATTTATCGCGAATAAAAGATCGATAGAAAAAAGCGATCGTAGCGAAAAGTGAACAGGGTAAGAACGAGCAGCAGGAAGCGCAACTGAAAGTTTCCACGGAGAGTCAAACCCTCTTTGTTGGATTTATCGCGAATAAAAGATCGGTAGAAAAAAGCGACCATAGCGAAAAGTGAACAGGGTATGAACGAGCAGCAGGAACGACAACTGACCGTTTCCACAGAGAGTCAAATCATCTTTGTTGCATTCATCGCGAATAAAAGATCGATAGAAAAAAGCGATTGTAGCGAAAAGTGAACAGGGTAAGAACGAGCAGCAGGAACGACAACTGACCGTTTCCACGGAGAGTCAAACCCTCTTTGTGGGATTCGTCGCGAATAAAAGATCGATAGAAAAAAGCGATCGTAGCGAAAAGTGAACAAGGTAAGAACGCTTTTTTCTATCGATCTTTTATTCGCGATAAATCCCACAAAGAGAGTTTGACTCTCCGTGGAAACTTTCAGTTGTGGTTCCTGCTGCTCGTTCTTACCCTGTTCACTTTTCGCTACGATCACTTTTTTCTATCGATCTTTTATTCGCGATGAACGCAACAAAGATGATTTGACTCTCTGTGGAAGCTTTCAGTTGCCGTTCGTGCTGCTCGTTCTTACCTTGTTCACTTTTCGCTACGATCGCTTTTTTCTATCGATCTTTTATTCGCGATGAATCCCACAAAGAGGGTTTGACTCTCCGTGGAAACTTTCAGTTGTGGTTCCTGCTGCTCGTTCTTACCCTGTTCACTTTTCGCGTTTCCACGGAGAGTCAAACTCTCTTTGTGGGATTCATCGCGAATAAAAGATCGATAGAAAAAAGCGATCGTAGCGAAAAGTGAACAAGGTAACAACGAGCAGCACGAACGGCAACTGAAAGCTTCCACAGAGAGTCAAATCATCTTTGTTCCATTCATCGCGAATAAAAGATCGATAGAAAAAAGCGATTGTAGCGAAAAGTGAACAGGGTATGAACGAGCAGCAGGAACCACAACTGAATGTTTCCACAGAGAGTCAAACCCTCTTTGTTGCGTTAATCGCGAATAAAAGATCGATAGAAAAAAGTGATCGTAGCGAAAAGTGAACAGGGTAAGAACGAGCAGCAGGAACGACAACTGACAGTTTCCACGGAGAGTGAAACCCTCTTTGTTGGACTCATAGCGAATACACGGTCGATACAAAAAGCGATCGTAGCGAAAAGTGAACAGGGTAAGAACGAGCAGCAGGAACCACACCTGAATGTTTCCGCAGAGAGTCAAACCTTCTTTGTTGCATTCATCGCGAATAAGAGATCGATAGAAAAAAGCGATCGTAGCGAAAAGTGAATAGGGTAAGAACGAGCAGCAAGAACGACAACTGAAAGTTTCCGCGGAGAGTCAAACCCTCTTTGTTGGACTCATCGCGAATAAACGATCGATACAAAAAACGATCGTTGCGAAAAGTGAACAGGGTAAGAACGAGCAGCAGGAACGACAACTGAAATTTTCCACGGAGAGTCAAACCCTCTTTGTGGGATTCATCGCTAATAAAAGATCGATAGAAAAAAGCGATTGTAGCGAAAAGTGAACAAGGTAAGAACGAGCAGCAGGAACGACAACTGACCGTTTCCACGGAGAGTCAAACCCTCTTTGTTGGACTCATAGCGAATAAACGGTCGATACAAAAAGCAACCGTTGCGAAAAGTGACTAGGGTAAGAACGAGCAGCAGGAACCACAACTGAAAGTTTCCACGGAGAGTCAAACTCTCTTTGTGGGATTCATCGCGAATAAAATATCGATAAAAAAAGCGATCGTTGCGAAAAGTGAACAAGGTAAGAACGAGCAGCAGGAACGACAACTGACAGTTTCCACGGAGAGTCAAACCCTCTTTGTTGCATTCATCGCGAATGAAAGATCGATAGAAAAAAGCGATCGTAGCGAAAAGTGAACAGGGTAAGAACGAGCAGCAGGAAGCACAACTGAAAGTTTCCACGGAGAGTCAAACCCTCTTTGTTGGACTCATCGCGAATAAACGATCGATACAAAAAGCGATCGTTGCGAAAAGTGAACAGGGTAAGAACGAGCAGCAGGAACCACAACTGAAAGTTTCCACGGAGAGTCAAACCCTCTTTGTGGGATTCATCGCGAATAAAAGATCCATAGAAAAAAGCGATCGTAGCGAAAAGTGAACAAGGTAAGAACGAGCAGCAGGAACGACAACTGACAGTTTCCACGAAGAGTCAAACCCTCTTTGTTGGTCTCATAGCGAATAAACGACCGATACAAAAAGCGATCGTTGCGAAAAGTGAGCAGGGTAAGAAGGAGCAGCAGGAACCACAACTGAATGTTTCCACAGAGAGTCAAACCCTCTTTGTCGCGTTCATCGCGAATAAAAGATCGATAGAAAAAAGTAATCGTAGCGAAAAGTGAACAGGGTAAGAACGAGCAGCGGGAAGCACAACTGAAAGTTTCCACTGAGAGT
Source organism: Ornithodoros turicata (assembly GCF_037126465.1). Taxonomy (NCBI): domain Eukaryota; kingdom Metazoa; phylum Arthropoda; class Arachnida; order Ixodida; family Argasidae; genus Ornithodoros; species Ornithodoros turicata. The sequence goes on along the minus strand of NC_088201.1, from coordinate 194,423,526 downwards.
CACACCCTCTTTGTTGGATTTATCGCGAATAAAAGATCGATAGTAAAAAGCGGCCATAGCGAAAAGTGAACAGGGTATGAACGAGCAGCACGAACGGCAACTGAATGTTTCCACGGAGAGTCAAACCCTCTTTGGTGGACTCATCGCGAATAAACGATCGATAGAAAAAAAGCGATCGTAGCGAAAAGTGAACAGGGTAAGAACGAGCAGCAGGAACGTCAACTGAAAGTTTCCACAGATAGTCAAACCCTCTTTGTTGCATTCATCGCGAATAAAAGATCGATAGAAAAAAACGATCGTAGCGAAAAGTGAACAGCGTAAGAACGAGCAGCGGGAACGACAACTGAAAGTTTCCACGGAGAGTCAAACCCTCTTTGAGGGATTCATCGCGAATAAAAGATCGACGCTTGAGACAAGTTACCTCTCCCCACTGCAGCCACTGCGGTGCTGTTGAAGATCTCGAGCACATTCCCCTTCATTGCTCACGCTACCAATCTTCCCGATCAGTACTCACTGCATCCCTCAACGAGCTAGACTCCCGCCCCCTCTGTCTCACAAAATTGCTTGGTCCCTGGCCGCATCCAGCGCTCCAACGCTGTGCCCTCAAGGCTCTCGTCGCCATTTTGGACGCCACAGGACTTCGGCCCTCATTGTAACGGGACCCATTATTTCATTACCCGTTTCACCTTCAGCAACGGGGTAGATTATCGCCCCTGGCGATGAAGCTCCGCACCCATCATCCCGAAATAAAGTTGTTGTTGTTTTTGGCCGAGTATAACGACTCAGTACACTCCATCTCGGGCGAAAAGCCGAAAACCTGAATGCCGGGAGTCAAGCAGCTCTATTCAACAGATTGAATCGTAAGACGACCCCGTGAGAGAGCAAGTATAAAGTGGAGCACCACGCGAGACTTGCGTTAGATCGCGGCGTGTTCGCCACAGACTCTGATCAAATGTGGACGGCCGAAGTGTTCGAGGTATCGCAAAGCACAAGCACCGATCCTCCCATAGTTTACGTGGAAGACTCGACGGGAAAAAAGAAATATTTGGATCATCTGCAAGCAGGAATTGCAGCCCGTCCAGCATATTTCTAATACGATAAGCGATTCATATCCACGGTGATTAGAAGGAAGAGAATTAACGGGACATTGCCATGTTCGTTCGGATAATCCAAAAATTCTACATAGGTTCAACGATTCTTGGGTGCTCGCCAGCGATTTCAGAAAATGACATTATCGTGTGTGCGTGCACCCGAACGCCAGCATGGACGTGCATTCATCCGACACCCTGGACGACTTCACGATTGCGTTTGGTAAGCCGCTACACCTGGATGATTTGTATGTTGTCGGTCTAGAGGTATTTTCCCAACAGCTTCCTGAACGTGAACCAAGTGCCGGATAACTTAATAAAGCTATAAAGGGAGAACATGTAAACAAAACAGATCGCATTCGAAGAGACGGACACACTATTGAATAAAATATTCCCCGAATATGTGATAGAGTGGACTTACGATGAAGATCACTACGTGTTTAAGCTACCATCGCGCGTGCGCTCCGTGAAATTAATCGAGAGACCGGTGCATCAGGGTTTTGGAATCGCCGACATCGGTTAACAAAATCTGGAGGGCGACAGAGTACGCACAGTCCCAAACGTGTAACAACTTGCGGAGGAAAGAGCCATTATTATATGAGCTCGTCGAGTGATACACATCAATAACGATCCATTTTTGAAACCCCGATCGCAAATTACCGACACATTCACCGAATTCTTCACAGCGCCGAATGATACAGAATCAAGGGTGTAATACAACGACAACACTTACTCGCTCTCTCTCCTGGCGAATTTCAACGTGTCAACCGAGTTCCTGGACCTCATTCAGGTGAAGGACATCGACATTGAAGGATCCAGAAAGCGCATCACGTGCTATTCCATAGTGAAGACGTATCGCATTCACATAAACACTCTTGAGGTGGAAACTTGGTGCATTTCACTTTCACCAAGTTACTACGAAACTCCCGAAGCTCTCGTGAGCGCCGTCAATAAGCATCTGCAACCCGAGGCTTCCCTCGTGTACGATGAGTGGGCGAGGACGTGTTCGCTGAGCTTGCGAGAAAACGTGTGGCTTAAATTATCCGATTACTTTGCGTACCTACTGGATTTCGGCTCGAAAACCGAGTTTACCGAAAATCATACAGGCGTTGATGAAGTGACCATAGATCTTCCCATTAACTGTATTATGATATACACGCATCTCATCACGCCCTCCGTAGTGGGAAACAGGCGTCATGCGATACTGAAATTAATTCCATTCGTTTGCAATACAACGAAAGAGCAACTGAGTTTCAGCTTTCTTCCCGTTCAGTTAAGTTCCCTTTAAGTTAGTACAGCGCGAAACTTCCTCAATCACTGTCTCTATACGCGACACCACGGGTCGCACGCTACCACAGCAAAATCGCGGTAGATCGACGCTGACGCTGCACTTCAAGCATGTACACTAAAGCGGCACCCATCTACGGATTTCGCGTTCCGACGGTATACAGGTCGCACCTATACCAGAGGGGAGGCAATTTCTTTTCTCAGCTCGGGTGTTTCGCTATTCCACTCTTTAAACGCGTATCGCCGTACGTAAAAAAGACGGCTGTCGCCGCAGCTAAACGCGTGGTCACACATCTGTTGGAGGGAGACTCTTTCCGAAGAGCACTTAAAAGATCGCCGCCAGATACAGGCCAAGAAATTCTCCGAGATCTCGGAGGGGCCGGACGAAGAAAGAGGAGAAAACTGGACGTCTTCGACAGCATAAATAACGCCGGTTGCGCGGCAACAATTTAGTTGCGAGATGGACACGGTTGACGTTGTACACCCCGACACTGCTCTCTTGGATAAGCCGGAAACACAGTTACTTTCCGTCCCGGGAACGCAATGCCATATACTGAAGGGGGGATACGAGGTATTCTACCCGGTCGCTGATATATCATCCGTCATAGAGTTCCAGCTCTGGATTTGAGGCATCACTATCTGGATTTGAAGTCCACGTACATAGTTCGCCAGCTCGCTTTTCAAGAACATATCCGTTTTCTTGAATCAGACCATGATTACGAATAATAATTGGTATAGCTATAGAAGCTACCTGGATATTTTGCTTCACGCCAGCACCACGAAGCAAAATACCGTGCATAAAGCGGGTCTGTACACGCAAGAAGCAGCACGTCAATCGGAAAACAACATTCGCGCTCGTGGACCGGCCGAACGATACAACCTCACACGGGGCGGCAAGCCCATCGGCCTGGTTCCCAAGATCAACTCGGACATTTTCGTTCAGCCTAAGCTACTCATATCGGTAGTGGAAATTAGGCTTGTTTTTTATCAAGGCTTCGAAGAATTCCGAATTATGACGACGGATGAGGAGCAGCACACGCATAAAGTAGAAATGGAAAGCTGCCTTGAAGAAATAATAATCATATAACATAAAGAAAATCACTGTGTCTCCCAGCCTACTACACGGGTACAAAACCCAATTGCAGCCGCGCGAGGTTCTCTACACACTGGCCGGAAGTAAATCGCGTATTCGTTCGCTACCAGTTGCCGCTACCTGGATGCAAGCCTGGAAGATTTATTTCCAGAGAACATATCGTCTAAGGTGTTGGTTGCATTCGTGCCCACGCTAGCCTACCAGGGAGAATTCAATCGCGACCCGTAGCGATCTGTGAACTGGGACATTGAGTCGGAGACGTTCACTATGAACGGGACACAACGAGTCGACTCGTTCGACATCAACAATAACCTCAACTACCGAAGCTATTTCAACCTCTAGGAGCAGCTGTGCGAGAAGCACGTCTGCTACGAATACGACCAAAACGTTGGAAACAAGTTCCTGCTGTACTGCGACCTGGATCCCCATCAATCCTCCATCCACCTGTCACCGATCAGGCGTGGAAACTTTCGTCTGCAACTCAAGTTCCGACGAGCCTTGACCGAACCCACGACCGTATTCATAATGTCCCAGAGTGTGAGAATCGTGTCCGTGGATAAGAACAGGAGCATCACACTGGATTAGCGATGTTCGAGCAAGACATGTAGAAACTTTTAAAATACAACGATTACACTACGGCACTCTTCCGTGCATGGTGTATACGCTCGAGACGACGGTCTGCCCGCGCTGGATAGACTGGGAATAATCTTGGTCAGCACGGATCGGCTACAGCTGGAGAGCACTGGATTCTCTACACGAAAATGAAGGCTAAACTGGTCTACTTTGATTCCTTCGGATTGCCGCCCATCGAACCCAAGCTGAAACGTCACGCCGTCGACGAATATAATGATGTCTGTATTCAGAGCCTGTATTCTCCAATGTGTGGTGTGTACTGTTGTATCGTGGCGATATTGTTGGCGAAAGGGAAATCACTGAAGAGCATTTTATCCCTGTTTTCCAATAATAAAGAAGCTAATGATCTAAAATCAATAAAGATGCTAGAAAAGTTGTTTGTTGCTTAACAAACTGAGGTGTCCTTTATTCTCTATAGCTCACACCGCAAAGTATCACGAACGCACAGAACACTGTTTCTATCGCGGTGTTTTATTCAATATGTACAATGCGCGTCGCTGTCCACGACCGGCGAATGGCAGCTGGTCACATTCATACACGGTGGGTGCTAACCCACGCCCGCGACCGCCATGCCGGCCCCTACCGTTGCTGCTCCGATTAAGATAGTGGAGGCGCTTCAGTATAGGGGGGCGGTGGAGCTTCCTGGCATCCCACCACAAGCATGCGAATGTGAGACCCCTCGGTCACTTGATGACCACATGTAGGGCATTGCATCTGAATTATGCGCGCCAATTTATAGCTACTGCAGTGAAAATAAGTTGGTACTCACGGTTTCTCTTCCGAAGGCGAGACTAAGGCGAGCAACGCTCTCGGGTACCATCCCCGAAAATAAAGATTTACAACTTCGCGCGGGAGCTTTTTTTCGGATAAAGCGCGCCTTTTAACATAATGCGAACCGCTCCTTAACAGACAACTATAATTTATAGGAAATGGCTAGAAACGTTTATTGACTAAGTATCGGTGGTTACAGATAGTAGGGGCAAAAAACATACATGACTTAGAAGAGACACGAGCTCAGCTGTTGGCGGTGACGACACTGAGTTGCGACCGGTTCATAAGTGTTCCCACGATCGTACAACAAAGATAAAGGCACAGAAGCGATGTGCAGCACTTGATGTTATGCGCAGTGTTACGCGCAATTGATGTGATGTGCGCTCAGTTGTTGGGTGTTGGTGGTGGCAGTGATGACAGCGCGTTCAGGTCAATACATATGTACTCCGGCTCCAGTGAGGGCCGCAGTGGTGGTGGATCCGGTACCTTAGGCCCCACAACTAAAATACGGAAGTGTGATCCAGCGGGTAATAGTTGGGCACAGGTTGGACATTTCATCATCTGAAACGTGAAAAAAAATATAATACCCATTGGATAACGGGTGTACCCTGTTTTACACCATTAAAAATTAATTATTGAAAAACACACGCTTAAAATTCCAGCCACCCAAATCCATCCGCTGAAACAAACCTCTGAAAAATCCATCCCTTTGAAATCCACACTTTCAAAATACATCATAGTTAGGCTTATGTGTACACTATGCCGTGCTACATTGGGTGAGCAACGCCGTATTTTATGTGGGTGGCAACAAAAGATTCGGGCATTTTGCAATGTTCTACCTCGCATTTATCGTGTTTCTTCAAATTTATAGCTGGTATGATCGAAATATTGGCAAAATGAAATCTCGCGTATAAATACACCCATCTACAGGTCCCTCAGCGGAAAGCAACTGACCCGAAGCTATCGGAGGCTATCATGTCTGTACGAGAAGTTACGACGTAAACAACGAGAATTGCCGAGGTAGACTCCAATTCTGGACGACACAGACATGTCAGCCTCAAACCCCCCAAAATTAACGAATTCAAACACCTCAAGGAAAAGAGGTGCTGACGTCAGGAATGGAGCGATTGCTTGCGTGAGCACCTCTTTTCTCCGAGTTGTTTGAACTAGTGGTAGTTGTATGTGGTTGTGTTTGTTCAACTTAATATGGCGAGTTGGGGCAAATAAAAACATAGCGAATTTCCACATATGTGTCCGTTTCTCATGCGGTTGATCTTGACACATAACACTGCCAAGTTTTCCCCTTTCGTGTATCACAGATTGCTCGTACGGCGTTTAGTTGTGTGTAGAACTATTACACTTCGTGCCTTCGTTTCTTTTTACACCTGTCATTCGTCCCTTCAAGTATCCCGAATCCTTCTCTATACTCTTGCAGCAGGGTGGGAAAGTATAATATGTAAAATTGTAACCTGCCTCCACCCGTCTATGTTGGTTGGTATTGCACAGATGACCCTATAGTTAATTTCTGAACTGCACGCATGCCACAAATCTCTGTTTTATCTTTATTGCGGCTGTGTCTGTAGCGAACCTCGCACAGGAGCATTTCAAGGATGGCCTCCTATGCGAGGAAGCTGGCGAACTGCGCTTTTTCTTCTTCTCTTTCTTTCAAATGGCCGACTGTGTCCTACCCATGCGCCCTACGTATGAGTTGAATTAAATTGCCTGCTTTTTCAAATAAAATAATAATAATTTATTTCACCAATGACACTTGGTGAGGGGATAGAGACAAAAAGCTGCAAAAACTGCAGCTTGACGAGGCCTGACCCCCCTTTCTACACTCGACAGATACAACAAAGCAATGACAAATAGCATCCAGACAATGCAAAGCGAACAGCAATGACAAAATTGCAAACCAGACGAATTACGGAGTGAGACAATGGTAATGAACACAGTGCATTAAGATGCATAAAACAAAAAAAGCTATGAGAACACACGAAATAATATGACTTTCATTTCATTCATTCATTTCATTTCCTTTGGGGGAGTAGCAGAATTCGTCAGTGACGAATTCAATATCTTCCGTTTTTTTTCTATAATCAAACTCAAACTCAAACTCAATATGACTATCCTAGTGAACATATATGGCCTTTATAGAGCGGATTAGAAGACACCTGATGTTAATGTTGTTTGGATATGGGAATTGATATGTCATGGAAGATTATAGGAAACCAACTGTGAGCCATAATTAGTTCGTGCACACGGTGTGAAGTAGGGCTCATTGTAGCATAGTGAATAAGAGGTTAATCTGTCATGATTAAATTGGCTAGGGCTAGAAAGATGTGATTATTTTGCTTTGCTGAAGTTACATATGTAATGGACATACGGTACTTATAGAGATCCATAATTCTGATTATGCTAAATTTCGCGAAGAGGGATCCTGTTGGATGTAAAAAGGGAACGTTTGCTATCTAACGAAGTACCTTCTTCTGCCACAAAAGTAACCTTTCAAGATTTGTTTGCGTTGTGGTTCCCCAAACTAGATGATAGTATGTGAGCTGAGGGTAAACCAGTGCGTTATAGGTCATAACTTTTGCCTTAGTTGGAAGGACATTTCTGTGTCGACCTAAAATGCCGATCACGCGCGATATTTTGTTAGTGATGTAACCGACGTGTTTATCCCACGACATCGTATCAGTGAACCAGGGGCCGGATTCACAAAGACGAGCGTAAGATTCGGTACGATGTCGCTGTTTACGAAGCGCGTAAGAGAAAGTCGTAAAGTGGATACACAGCGCGAACGTTGTGGAGAGAGAAGCATTCAATCACGCAAGTAGGCGAGTGGGTGGTTTCCGGTCACATTCAACAGCGACACAAGAACGGCGGTGTCCGAGAGTATGCTATTGCTATAGCAACTTGACTTATTCTACCAATGAGAGCCCGTCTCCCTCACGTGCTTTGTTGTAAAGCTAACTTACGACTAGTGATGTGTCGTTCGCGAATGAACTGTTCGGAATGAACCAATCCCGGGCCAAACTGAATGAACTCATTTACTATTGTCGATCGTACTCGTTCACCAGTTCACTTAGACGTCCCCGTTTTGTCAGGTTTCGCTGCGTTCGCTTCACAGTTTCTCGTTCAGGTTCAGGTACAGGTTCAAGTGTGCCTCATCCCATTCGAATCGTTTCTCCACTCTCCTCCAGTCGATGGTGCGCGTGTCGCCATCTATGTTCGCCGCTGTAAAGCAGTGTTGAACGCATGCGCAGTAGTTAGCCAATCGAAGCTCAGCGCGCGTGGCCCGTGTCCGTTCAAATCAGTGAACATTAGGGACTCGTTCGAAAGATTCGTTCGCGAATCATTGACGCCAGTGGCTCATGTGACCCTTATCATTACTAGTTTTTATGCGGAGCCTCTGCCGTAGGCACTGAGGCGCCAAATTCGAAGTAGGCAGGCACCAGGGGACTGGTTTAAGATTTCTAAGTACTGATCATTACTAAATACGTACATGAAAAACATGTCCGCCATCTCACATACTAGCCAGAAAGGGCCTTTTCCGGTATACCTTGCAAATAACTTAGATTTATCGAGTGCAGATCACCACCAGCGATACGTATAGCGAGCCGATCATAAACAAAAAAATCAGAAAACACATTTTTGATTCTGAATACTTCCACCCATACGACATCCGCCACAAAGCTCGATATCGACGCACCTTAGTGAACCAACGCTAAGATTCCAAAGGAGACCATCAAGAACAACGCAGCGAGTCGCTGAGAACGCCGAGAACGCAGCTAGTCGCGGAGAACCGAAGAACCAGTGCGCCGTTTGAGAGCAAACGATTCCGTTGCTCTTCGATTCAGCTCGCGAGTGAACGGTTCTCCTCGTTCTCCTATTCCTTCGATTCAGTTGAGTTCTCTATCGTTCTTCGATCCCCGGCTTTGCGACTCGCCTTCAGTGCACTCCGATTCATCCCAGATCGTGGGGCTTGACAAACCGGTAAGCTCTCAGTGTGGCCAATCGAGCTCGTGGCCTGTCATATTCAGGCTTCAGAGGAATGCCGACAGATGGCGCCCGCACCGGAACAGTTGAGTGTTGATTCATTCTACCGCGGGGAACGGCGGAAACACTACCTCGAGCGGGAAGCAAGCTCGATCGTTGGTGGCTTTCGATTCTTACTAACAGGTCGCAGTGAGTCTCGCTGTTTCCCGTAGACTAAGTTCATTCTTTTCGAAAGAATCACCAGTTCTTAAATACATGTTGAGAAGTCCATGGTGAAAAGAATGAGAGGGTTGCACTGCACATTCACATGATGTTATGATGTCACGGAAAGATGAACGAAAGAACGAATCTTTTGAACGGTTCAGTCAACCAAACTGAACTGTACGAACCAGTTCACCAAACTGAACTGGATTGCCCAGTCGTGATGGACGGTGCCGGTAATGGGAGTACGGGGACAGCGGGACCTCCTGCGAAACGCGCTCGGCGGCCGAATTTTACTGAACGGGAAATTGAAGCCCTGGTAGCGGGGTATCAAGTGAACAAAACTATCATCGATGCCACCGGTGATGGCCCACAAGGATCCCTTGCGAAGAGCAAGGCATGGGAAGGGATAACCGAGAGCGTCTTCGCTGTGTCAGGAATCAAACGGACGACGGCAGAGGTTAAAAAAAAGTGGACGGACTACAAAAGCGCCAACAAGAAAAAAGGTAAGGATTCATTCGTTGACCGTATATACGTATAGCGACAGTGATGTGTACAGCTTGCGGAGGTACGTCGGTGAGGCATGCTTTTGAATATGCAATAGTTTCGGTTTACAACTCGTGCTTTGTTAAACAGGGGCAAGCGTTATTCGCAGTCTCGGAAGGACTGGAGGTGGTGCCGCCGACGTGCCGCCCCTTACACCACTTGAGGAACGAGTGGTTGGCACTTTGGACGCGAGCACAGTTGCCGGCATCGACGGTAGCTTCGACATTGGGGTAGGAGGACGTAAGTTGCTTTTGTTAGATGGACTTTTCACTACCTAACATGGTTTTTCTGTACTGTGTGCTTTAGCTAACGTCGTACTCGACTACGACGGCGTGCAGCGCAGGGGTAAGTGACGTGCCTATGCGGCTTGTGAGTGACCTCTCATACACGCATTCGTCGTACATTGTCTACACTACACCCCACGTGTCCTTTTTACAGGCTCCACCTCTTCTACTACTGCATCAGTTTTGTCTGAGCCCGTTGAAGGTATGTAATCTAACGTCTGCACTGTACTCACCAACCATTTGTGCGATGTGTGTATATGCAGCACCTGAGGAAGAGGCAAGGGTGCACCAAACAGACACTGCTACGCCTTTGGCTGCACATCACAAAGGTTAGCATAATTACATAGTATGCCTGCACGTCACACTGTCTGGTTGGTGTAATACTGAGATGTGGTGGTGGTGGTGGTGGTGATAGGGCTTGCCGTTGTCGGCCTCACGTATGTGGGCAACGTCACGACTCACGCCCTGGAGGAATGTGCGTCCTGGGCCGACTTCTAAGGGAACTGTGCCGACATATGTCTGAAAGCGTCTGAGGAAAAACCAGGAAAAACCCCAGACAGCACAGCCGGCACCGGGATTCGAACCCGGGTACCTCCCAGTCTCGGCGTGACATGGCCAGCACGCTAGCTGAGATGTATTCGATGCCGAGGCAGGAAGGAGACCAATAGCAGGAACGGAATTTATTTCGCACACATATCACAGACGCTTTCGAAAATGCCATCCTAACAAAAATGATTATACATAGGATGCCAACATCATCATTAACTGAACTGTGATATTCCAAGATGGAAGCTCGGCACACTGAAATTTTTCGCACCAACATGATCCATATCTTCTCTTATTGCATTATATAGGATTTTCAATTTTTTTTATTCGGGTGCTTCCCGTTCCACGTCGAGGGTCAGCAGCGCAGAGGACATTGCACAAACCCAGCGAAAGATTGAGGGACACCTTGCAGCACTAGTCGACATATTGTGCAAAATTTTAGCCATCCAAGAGTACAAATATGGTGTAAAGACGCTTCCTGCAGGAGCTGCCCAAGTAAACAACAGAAACATAGATGAAAATGTTACATTGTAAATGTGTACTACTACTCACACAGCGAAGACTAACACAGTTTTAGTGGCGGAACAGGAGTAGGGCCACCCCAGTGGGGGCACTTAGGACAAGTAATGGCTGGGAGTGTTGGGTATTCCACCCTTGGCAAATAGCTCCCAGCATGGAGGAAGGAAAAACACATAGAGAGCAGCAAGTTTCTTTGCTAGTGGCTTTCCGTAACCGATCTTTGCAAGTAATTGATCCTAACATGGGATTAAAGTGGTAGGTAATGTTGCTACATAAAATTGAAGGCTATATTTATTACTGGTCTTTTATCAACTTCTGATTCAAAGATATCCTTCATGTGAGATTGGATAAGGCACACATCGATTACCAAAAGCCACAAGCAAAGAAACATACCTCCCCTGCAGCCTATGCATCTTTCCCTCCTACATACCGGGATGCCATCTGCTAAGAGTGCAATGACCGACACTGTCAGCCACTGCCTGTCCAGGGTGCCCCCACTAGTGAGACCCACTGCTGTCCTGTACCTTGAAACTGTTGCTGCAACATTGGGAGAAGTAGTACTTTGTACAAGCTGTATATATTCTGTACAGTCCAGCCATGTATAAAGCTACCATCCATTTACTTGAAGTCACTTCTTTTAGCATGTGTATAATTGCGTGACTGCACAAACCAAGAGGGGACAGCATTGCGAAGGGAGGGTGAATAAGTTAGTCTAGCAACATTTCGGCATCTCATTAGGTTAGATGATGTCAGTTGGTGAGAAGAATGTCCACAGGAATTGGTGCACGAGAGACTTCATATCATTTATAACTAGAGCCTGAAGTTTTCAGGAAATGCTTTTTTTTTCAGATTTGGAGGACAAAAATTGGGGAAATGAACATGTACTCTAACTTCATGTGAATTGAGGTGGAAGAACTTCCAGTATGCTAAATTCGAGGAGAAATACTCACTACTCACATAAACTGTACTGGCCTGGTACAAATGGTGATATGATTGCATTTGTTGCTAAACTAGCTAGTGCGCATTCCTACAGGCAGTTCAGTAAGGGCAATTTGCTGGGTAACGACGAAGTTGCACCCTAGAGAGGCAATGTTCAATTCAAGGAAGAAACGGGTTAAATTCTCAAAACTTCAGGCTCCATTTATAATCGACGGAAAGGTTTCAATGTCTTTTTCTGCTGTGCCACATCCTGGAAATACCTCCTGCCAGTGGGGTGGGAATGCTGCAAAAATACAGTTCACTGTACGATGGGACACTCTGGCAGCTGTTGAACATTTCTTGAGCTATGTGAAGACCCGTGCCACCAGGCAGTCTCGTACTGAAACCCCGGAAGGCATGTCTCGCACTCCTGACTCCTGTGGCTCTTCTTCTTGTATCTCTGGAAGGAGTATGGCACACACAGTGCTGTATGTAAAGGTATCATTGTGCTACACTTTTACACACACAGCCAAAGGATGCTGCTTCAGTGAAGGGATCAAAGCATCAGCACTGTGTTGCTTGCACAAAAGTTACGTTGTATGTTAAAACTTACCAACAGGGTCAATCAAGGTAATATTGTGACGCATGCAGTAGTTATGCAGGACGCTGCAGGCCACAGTGATGCTGCAGCATGACTTCAGATGGTATAGAAGGCACCCTCCTGACTTGTCAAGACAGCGAAACCTGCTTTTCAGCAAGCCAAAGGTACGCTCAATAACTTGTCGGGTTGTGCGGTGAGCCTTATTGTACTTCTCTTCTGCGGTAGTTGACGGTGCCTGGAAAGGTGTCAGCATCCATGGCTGTGCAGGGTAACCTGAGTCACCTAGTAGTAAGGATAAGCATAATCATTTAATGTGATACCTACTGGAATGCGCTTACCTAGAAGCCATCCTTCAGGCATTCTGCCTTCCTTAAACTCGTCGTGCAAGTTGCACATAGACCAAATAAAGTTGTCGTGGCTGCTTCCTGGCCACCTAGGGGTGAGTTGTGTAATTTGCAAATTTATGTGTAATTTGTAAATAATGCAATCTGCATTGCATACTGCTTGCACATTCACTGAATAGAGGCCCTTCCTGTTGCGATAGGCTGCACGGAGCTTACGCTTAGGACGTTTGACGCACACGTGTGTACAATCGATGCACCCAAGAACCTTTGGAAACCCGGCAATGTCGAGGTCACATTGGAAATGGGCGAAGGTGATGTTAGAAGTAATATATTTCTGTACGATCATGCGTGTCCTGTGATGCTTGTGGGTTGTTCAAACATATTAGAGAGAGACAACTTTTTTGCAATAATTTACATCCTTCGCAAAAATGAAGTGTGCATGTCGTGTAGCTGTGCATATCAAGCATATCGTTACTGAACAAGAGTTTCGAAAATTACCTAAAGTTGTTTTGAGGACTTCAGGCGATGTTCGTGGGAACCTTATTTGCTCGTTGGCCAGTTCGACGATCGCTTTCGTCACCCCATTAACTATACGGGATGTGCTGCTCTGGCTGACAGACGCCACACCCCCGACGACTGACTGGAAACTCCCGCTGGCGTATAAGCGAAGCACCGCAAGCACTTGCACATCTACTGGTATCGCATGGCACCGTGCTGTTGGACGCCGTAAGGCTGGAGCCAGTATGTTGCACAGGCTCTGTACTGAAGCGCGTGGGAGACGGTAGTATCGTAGTTGATGGCTATCCGGTATGCTTTCCAGCACTGTCCTTGTCTTGAAAACGCGTTCATGGTTCAAAGTCCTCCTTGACTCAATCTCCGCGGCTGACAGGTACGCCGCCATTTTTGCTCGTAAGACTGCTCGGTGGCTCTCCTAGGATTTCGTTGTAACTTGCAAGAAGTTTACGACGCGCGCGCTTCGTGAATCCGCTATTTGTCGTAACTTTTCCTTACGACAGACTTGCGAGAAATTTTATTGTAAGATGCTTTTGTGAATCCGGCCCCAGACCCCCAGTGACTTCACCTCCTTGACAAAAGATATCGTGCTTGTACCGATAACAATAGGTTCGGAGCAGGAAATAGCCTTATGCAGTGCGTGGAAAACAACAGCCTTGGTTTTAAGGGGGTTAATTATCAAATAACTTTTTTTTTGCCCACCGCCTCCTCGTCCATCAAGACAGATTACAAACACTTACGCCAGTGTGACGGAACCAGCACGCTCGAGGAGACAGTTACCCTCATCAGCCTCTCAATATATGCCTTCTCTGGGACTCTTCTCAGCGGTACTCGCTGCCCTTAAAGGGAGAATCCGCATGAGGTCCCTTCCGAGATTTTCGAATATTCGTCACCTTTAGCCATCAACGACCACGCCTGTAAAATATCTCCTTCGAAAACTAAGTCAAACTTGATAAAAATGATTTTCTTCTATGACGCGCTCGGTGACAGGGTAGTGCGAGCCACGAGCGCTTTTCTGCAAGCAACACAGAGCGTGATGTAAGTCGCGAGATATCCCGCGCCGTCCGCCTTGCTTTGCTGTGTGTTTTGGCAGTTTTGACGAAGGAAATTTTCCGTAGCAATTGTGTTCGTTACGTCGCACACTGATCTTACACCCACCACGATGGCCGGTAAGACATGCTGTATAATAAGTTGTGGCAACAGGTCGGATACAACAACAGACGTAGCATATTTCCAGTTTCCGACGGCCAAACAACGTCGTTTGGAGTGGGAAATGGCGCTGCGCAAAATCAAGTGGAGGAAGACCAGCTCGAGAACGATATGTTCTCATCATTTTGAGCCAGGAATGTTCGACACGAAAAGACGGCTCATGCGGGAACTCGGAGTGGCACCTGCGGGAGGCCCCGACCGCATGTGCACCTGCAACATGTTTCATATTACGCGTGCACCCGTGGCACTTATGCAGGGTGTCCCAGAAAACGTGTCATTGAATTATAATAAAAAAACTACGCCACCTAGAATCATGCGGTCAACAGCATTTGTTCTTATTCGTTTTTGCCACCTCCTAATGTGAATGTCATGTACTCCAAGTTTAATTATGTAAATATTTGCGAACTGAACTCGGAAATTTGCCAAGTAAAGGTCACTTTTTTACCCCACCAATATGAAGAGCGTGCCGAATACACTGAAATTCATGATAATTCACAGTGATATTCACGAGCTATTCCATCGGAAAAAATAGCCGAATATCATGCTTTTCGGAGCACCGGACAATAGCGCGCGATGACGTTTTGAGCGCAATCGCTCTCAGTGCGACGAAAGGAGGTTCCGAAGCCAGCCCACAAAGTGATAGTAGAAAAAGTAACAGTTCCTAAAATTGGGAGAGGGAAAGCAAAATCCCAGCGAAAGTCAGACATGATAAGCCGTGCCTGTTTTATCTCTTTCTGCGATGTCGGGGAGGGCTGGGTTTCCAACCTCCTTTCGT
Source organism: Ornithodoros turicata (assembly GCF_037126465.1). Lineage (NCBI taxonomy): Eukaryota > Metazoa > Arthropoda > Arachnida > Ixodida > Argasidae > Ornithodoros > Ornithodoros turicata. Next base: position 194,408,202 of record NC_088201.1, on the reverse strand, counting down.
CGGACTGACAAAGATTGCGCTGAAAAATTCATCGTGCGCTATTCTGTGCGACCTCCGTAGAGTATGATGTTCGGCTATTTTCTCCGATGGGATAGCTCCTGAATATCCCTGTCAATTATCATTAATTTGACTAAATTAGACACGCTCTTCACATTGGCGGGGTTACAAAGTTACCTTTACTAGGCAAATTTCTGACTTAAGCTCGCAAAAATTTAGATAATTAAACTTACGTTACACGACATTCATATGAGGAGGTGGCAAAAACCCAGTAAGAACAAATGCCATTGACCGCATGACTCTAGTTGGTGTAGTTTTTTTTTTTTATTATAATTCAATGACACGTTTTCTGGGACACCCTGTATAAGAATGTGGGACAACCTATTAGAAACTCATCATTAGTTACTCCGAGTTCGACAGTCTTCAGTGTATGGGTCCGAGGCCTCGGTTTCAAGCGACGCGCGCACTGGTACAGGGTCCGTCGAGTACGGCGAGTCGTTGTGGTTTATGGTGGCGGTCAAGTCATTCTCCTCATTAGAATACACGTCTGAATCGGGCTGAAGTCCCGTGGAGTTCTATTCTGATGCGGAGTCGGTTTCCATGACTGCACGTTGAGCGTAACTTGCTTCCTGGCGTCTTCAATGCAATACAACATATGGGAATCACGGCAGACGAATCTCGCGACTGACGTCACGGCGTGGCGCTCCTCGATTCCGATGCCACCGCCTGCTCTCATAGTTTCGGTTTCGCTTTATCGTTTTCGCTGTTTATAAATTATACGCGCACGTTTATACGAAACGGAGGCTGTTGTCAGCATCTGGGGGGTGGGCTCTGCTGAAATCAACTTTCACTTAATTTTGGGCACAACCGTTGCGGACCCTCCCTTTAAGGCCATTGTCTCTGCTTTTCCTGGTGCGTCGCAACTGCCCGAGGTTCAAGCGCTTCTGGCACTGGAGGCATTATCTTCTCATCAGCATGACGGAATTGTATAAAAAGGCCCTGGCTATGCAGTGGAATCCTCGAAGCCTGCGTAACAAGCTCCCAGATTTTAAATTACATCTACAACAGTACAAGTTCCCATTCATAGCTATATGCGAACACGGCATGGATTGTACACATCGTGTTAATGGATACACAATCTATCGCTCTCATCATTCCCCTGAGAGCAGAGCAGCGCTATACGTTCGCAATGACCTCGTTGCTGCACCCATCGGCTCAGTTTGTCATCGCTCTTATCATTACGTCACCTGCAGGATCCGCCTTGGCCCCATGCTGTTAACGGTCGTCAGTATCTATATCCGTCCCGCGGTACAGGTCCCGTGGAGTGACCTCGAACGCTTACTTGGTTCTCTGGAAGCCCCGGCGCTTGTGCTGCGGGACTTCAATGCACATCACTCGGGCTGGGGAAGCCGAAGGACGGACAGTAGGGGAAGGAGGTTGTTGGAGGCAATGGAGAATAATAACATGTGCCTGCTGAACAACCGCGAGCCCACTTCCATGCGATCCACAACGTCACTTGATGTATTGGACCTCTCGTGGTGCTCAACCGACATAATTCGCCGCTTGTCGTGCGCTACGGACGTCGACACTAGAGGTAGCGATCATTTTCCTCTATATATTTCGCACGACAGACTGCCCCCCTCAGCCACTGCTGGACTGATTTCTTTCACAAACTGGAGACGTTTTCGTGCGGGCCTCAGAACATCTGTGCACACCGGTATGTCCCCAGAGGCTCTCTCTCAAGCAATTACCCGGGGTATTCAGGACGCGGTGGTCATGTCTAAAAGGGTAACAGGCCATGTCGGCCATTCCCCCGCAATTAATCACCTTAGAGCATTACGTCGCCGAGCAGAAAGAACGGCTCGTCGGACAGGGCAACTTACGGACATTGTGGAATACCGCCGGATGAAAGCTAAAGTAACACGAGAACTTGAAAACGAGGACAGGAAGCGTTGGCGTAAGTTTTGCCACCACCTTTCACCGTTCGATCCGGCAAGGAAGGTCTGGCGGACAATCCGATCTCTGAAGGAGGCGCCCCCTCAAAAGAATCCTCTCGCGGCCTTGGCTATCGGTCAGCGTGTAGACGAAAACACGCTTGCGACGGACTTCTGTGTGGTACTAACGACTCCGGCGGCTGCCTCGACCACGCCCCTACACCGCAGTTTTGTCCACAGTTTGACGGCTGAACTTCACCACGACTGGCCCCGTCCCCCGGAAGTTATGGACCGCGACTTCACACTAATCGAGCTAAAGGCAGCGTTGAAGCTTGTGAACGCCGCCTCGTCCCCTGGGCCCGATAAAATCACCTATGCCGCCCTACGAAACCTTGACGGGCGGTCACTCCAAGCTCTCCTTCATGTCAGTAATACGTCTTTGCAACAAGGATCTTTACCACATACATGGAAGGAGGCATTGGTTGTTCCCATCCTGAAACCAGGCAAGCCCCCAAATGCCCTATCCTCCATTCGCCCGGTGAGCCTGACAAGCTGTATGGGGAAACTGATGGAGAGAATGGTTTTGCATCGCCTCGACTGGTGGCTTGAAAAACAACGTGCGTTCCCTCACGAAATGGCTGGATTTCGCCGCCACCGAAGCTCCATGGATCCAGTTCTCGACCTAGTCTCTACAGTTCAATATGCTCGAGCCCATCGACGGATCGTCCGATCGGTCTTCCTCGACATCAAGCGCGCATATGATACCGTCTCGCACATTTGTGTGCTGCACGCCTTGCGCTCGTTTGGAGTATCCGGTCGGCTCTTCATCTGGCTCCAAGACTTCCTTACGGACCGAACTGTCGCTGTCCGTACGTCCCAAGGCCAAAGCCCTCAGCATCCTGTTCCTCAAGGAGTCCCCCAATGAAGCATTCTCAGGCCGACACTCTTTAACGTGGTGATGGCCGGCCTACAATCAGTAATTCCTCGCAAAGTGTCGTTCTCCGTGTCTCCAACTTCATTATGCAGATGACGTCGCCCTTTAGACAGTAGGAAAATCACGCCCGGCTCTCCAGCGCCGCCTGCAGCTCGCTTTAAACAATATCCATACGTACCTCACGCACCTCGGGATGGACCTTTCACCCGAAAAGTGTGTCGAGCTCCCTTTCACGCGTAAAGCTATGGCCAATTTCCCTCTTTGGCTTGGTTTAAAGAAGCTTGAACCCGTACGCTTGAACCGCTTCCTTGGTGTGGTAATCGACTCGCACTTGCGCTGGGCTCGGCACATTAAACACCTTGAAACTAAAGTGCAGCGATGGCTCCCCGCAATTCAACATCTTTCTGGCTCAGGATGGGGCTGTGATCAGCGTTCCCTGCTCGCGGTTCACGCGGCATTGGTGAGGGCAACTTGCTTTACAGCCTTCCTATTCTGCACAGGATATCAACAACTTCATTAAATACACTTCGGTCCCTGTTTGCTCGAAGCCTTCGTCGATGCCTCGGAGTTCCAAGAATGGCTGAAACACGGCAAGTACTGGCTGAAGCTGGTGAGCTCCCGATTGAAGTTCTCCGTGAACGGGAAACGGCTCGGCACTACCTCCGTTTGCGTGCTCACATTCCCCGCCACCCGCTACTCAGGAAAATTCGATACCGCTCTGAAAGCGACTTCTATCGAGTAGCGCAGAGGACACGCCAGACTCTCACTGGCTTCATAACTAAGGAGACTATACCGCCGGAAGCCCCCTGGTCTCTACCGGTACCGCCCACTTTTGTACGCCTCCCAAACATTCTGGAAAGAAGAGATCAGGTCCCCCCTCAAGTCCTCCGAGCCCATTTTCATGCTCTGGTAGACGAGAAGTTTTCTACGTTTACGGCAGCATATACTGATGGCGCATCCCGAAACAACAAGTCCGCCTCAGCCTTCGTCATTCCATCCGAAGGCGTCGTGCACGGAAGACGCCTTTCACATCCAACCTCCTCCACAGCTGCGGAACTCTATGCCATCATTTTGTTTCTACAACACATCGCTGATTTTCCACCCCGGGAATGGGCAGTCTTTACAGACTCCAAATCTGCACTTCAAGCAATTGAAAATTCCGGCATACGAGGTCCATCCGCACCCCTAGTCACAAACGTGTTAATGGCTTACCACACTATCTACGCCGCAGGCCACAGGCTAGTTCTCCAGTGGGTTCCAGCCTATTGTGGTGTCGTGGGGAACGAGCAGGCCGACAGCGCCGCAGAAGCAGCACTTTCGTATCGGAAACGGACCCGTATTGTTCTGCTGAGAGGTGACCGCCGTTCAATTCTGCGACGCCTAGTGACACCCCTGGCTTCCCGCCAACGGACAACCGACATTCTTCCCCCCTCTATGTTGAACAGAGTTGATCCCACGCTCGCTTTCCGAATGCAACGAAACACATCTCGTCAAGATGCTGCATTAATCCACTGAATGCGCCTCGATGTGGCCTTTACAGCTCAGTGGCGTTACCGCTTGAGACAAGTTGACTCTCCCACCTGCTGCCACTGTGGTGCTCTTGAGGATCTGGAGCACATTCGTCTTCATTGCCCTCACTACGAACCTTCCCGAACCACACTCTCCCAGTCTCTTCGTCAGCTGGACTCTCGCCCGTTCTCCCTATCGAAACTGCTTGGTCCCTGGCCCAATCCAGCCCAGCAACGCTCTGCGCTCAAAGTTCTTCTGACATTTCTGGACACCATCGGACTTCGATCGTTATTGTGAAGGGGCTCGTTATTTTATTCCCCCCCCATTCCATCCAGCAATGGGGTAGAGTATCGCCTGTGGCAATGAAACTCGCGCTGAGGAAAAAGGGTTCAATCCACGTCAGAGGGTGTGGCCCTATGATGTGCTGCCAAGACTTTGCAGCCTTGATAAGGCTGCGGGGACCAAGGACATGCACTTCTCAGGTGAACAGTTTCGTCTTTGCTTCATCTGCATACCAATGTTTCGTGATGGATATTTTAACGCACATGCTCAGTTCAGGGTTTTTAGAAGGTAGAATGGCTTTCATCGAGAATTGTCTGTCACACTGGATGCTTACTTTTATCCTAAGTCCCATCATTAAAGAGTTAATTAGTGAACTTTACATAATTAATCATCTAGAAGGTATATACTATTTCCGAGAGGACGTCTGCCTGGTCGTACAACGCAACTGCAAAAACCGCATCCCTACCGATCTCGTAGCTTTTTTTTATAAAAGATCTGTGATGAACCAAAGAAAACGACACTCTGTATATCAGTTTCTTTCCAAAAAATCAATCTTTCTGGGAGATGTCAGGTGACTTGTAGTCGGATAGCCATGCATGGAGTTTCAATGCTGCACCCGATTACGACGGGGCAGATGTCCGGCAAAAAAGGGACACTACATATTGGGTTGCAGATGGATAGCTGCTATCCTTTGCGGCCGGATTGCTCCTGACTGAGGGCGACATAGCACACGAGTCAGATGGGGGTCCCCAGATATCTTCGGAATACCCGTCTACCCTGCTGTTTTGCACGTGACCTCACGTTCTCTAGGTCGTCACTCAGGTGGCAGACATTCCTGCTTTAAAATAGAGGAAGTACCTTGTAGATAATTAAAATGTAATAATAATATAATAGTGAGAATAGTAGGTAATAACCTGTACTTGGACCAGACGTGTTCCTCTCTAGTTCCTGCTCAAAACTGGGAATTGCATGACGTAGATGTTCGTTATCTATCGGTGTGCATAACACATGTAACTGTCAATTTCTGGAAATTTTAAGTGGTGTGTGTTATACGCTGGAAAATCGATAAATAACGTATACCAATTTATATTTCATTCAGTATAGTTTCCTGTAAACACGCTCTTATCTTGCATTCGTAGGTCTCTCCTTGCACACAAGCAATTAAAGATTTTCATGACCAATGGGCCATCCCGTGTTATAGATTGTGATTAATGAAGCAAAGTCACACCAGACCTGAACCAGTTTTGCGACAGTTGAGAGACCTTCATATAGGGGCACCTGCTTTGTCGCCACTGGGGTCTGCGAGGAGAATACAGAGAAGCACCACGTCACAGCAGGCAAATGTCACTTTCCAATAATATAGCAAGTTGAAGTAAGCCTTCCCATAAATAAATGTAGTAAAGCAAACCATCGAATTTCAGTTCGGTTCCCTAGCATATCTGAACCTTGTATATTTGTCCCTTTATTTAGAAAAATGTAAGCAGTCTTCTTTTTGTGTAGGGGGAGGCTGTAAGGAAGCTATAACATGCTCCATTGGTTTATCCAGAACTCCAAGCATGGCGGTGATTATTACACATATATCATTACCAGCATGTCATCATAACTGAAGTAGCCATCCCTGTGGGGTTTATACCTTAGGGAGTGTCACCAAACATGAGGAGATTGGAAAAATAAATATCAGGGGATAAATGAGTCTGAGTCTTGTTTTGCTAGTGTTGATGAAACACAACATTGTGCTGTTTTCCTAGTGCTATTTGAGCTGCTGGGTATTCATACTTACCACTGATCTCTTGCAGCTGCCCTTCCACAGTCCGAGCAACAACTGGACAGTTGATCATTCAATACTCCTTGCATATCCACATGCTGGAGTACGATGAAGGACGTACTTATATCCGTCCACATGCAAGGAGTCTTTTCCTTTCTGAGTTTCGATGAAATGGCCATCCATCTTGCCACTTCAGTATCTTTGCACCGAACGTCTCTGCCGCGTGTGCGTGCGGGCGAAGTGAACACGTGCAAATTTTATTTTGTATGGTGCAATGATACAAGAAGCGTAAAGTGAGGAATAAATATATTTTCAGAAATGCAGCGGCCCAGTTTGTGTAAACGTACAAATGTTTTATGTCGCAGTGTTAGTCATTCTAGAGAGATAACAGAGAGAGGGGGGTTCGGTATCGAACGTACGTGTTAACCCATATCGCCCATACAGGTCTGCAGGACTATGGCAATGCAAGTTCAGTCTAGGAGAGGACCCAGGTGCCTTAGGAAACTTCTTCTATTTCCTCATAAAAGTGCCTGGCAAACATCAGCGCAATTTATGTGTTTCTGAGCGAGTGGGAAACCGAAACATAACGTTGTCAAGGCCGTTACTCCAGCCATTGTTGCGATCTTCTGAATGGCCTCTCAGCATTTTGCTTGCCAGGGGAACTATGAAACCGGTATGAAAGCTGCTGTGAAAGGTTCACGATTTCGAACCCAGGCAATTGACTCCAACTCGTCGTTGAGGAGCAGCCCCTCGTTTCCAGTTTCCTGGATGCAATCGGAATTGACTCATAAACACATGTGTAGGCTCCTAGCTTAATTGTTGCTGCTCATGTAAGCATAGCAGATGTGACGTATACAGTGCACGGTGAAGGAAAAAAGGTTTCTCAGGTTTCGCTTCCGCACGATGCCGCTTGTATTGATGGTCGAGATATGCCCTACATACTTGAAAACAGAGCTGCACAGCATGGCATGCTCCCAGACAACCATCAACCCTCATGACAACATTCTCTCTCTCCTCTTTTTGAAAACTGGAGACGTGCACCTTTTTTGTGTCACTGACAAGGTTCCTAATTGTCATAAAAAAGATGTACGCTTCCCGTTTTCAGCAAACCAAGGGAGAGAACAATCTCACTCGGGATGATTGTTGGCTAGGAGCATGCTTTGTGTTGAAGTTTTTTTTTCTAAGAAAGGAGAAGTTCCGAAAAAGTGGTCTAGCTGTCCGCCACCTGTAGGAACCGTAATGCAAATTCCCATTGCATTAACCAGTAACGTAATGAAACCAAATTCTCCCTTTCGGTTCACTTTTTCCTTTTGTGTGTGTGTGTGTGTGTGTGTGTGTGCGCGCGGCATGTGTGTGTTCAGCTATCTGGGTACCTTTCTTTTATGATTGTTCTGTTGTTCTGTTTGTTGGGGAGTTCTGAATCATCTAAAAGTACAATACCCAAGGCACCAAGGTATGTCTGGTGTGGTAGTTTTCAGAGGTACAGGATCTGGATCTAATTCTGTGCGTCAGCTGTTGACTCCCACAAGTCAACATGGCAGCTTTGAGGCATATTGAGTCCAGAATAGTGTGTCCCGATGTAGGAATGTTTCCACTTCAGCCTACCAAAAGGTAGGCTGAAATGGAAACATTCCCATGTTCCAGGGTAGGAGGTTCCGCTCAGGTAGAAGCGACTTATATAAGATAAATTGCTGCACAAAGCAGAACACGCTAACAAATGAATAAAGTGACAATCAGCAACAGATTCAAATATTTATTATAACAAGAATAACTAACGATGAAGATGAAAGTCACTGAAAAGGTTAGCCAGCTGTAGGGATCGAGCCCACATCTTTTGGATTACCGGTCCAGGGCTCTACCAATTGAGCTAAGCTAACACGCCTGTCAAGCGACTTTCGGGGTGCGTCATCTGAAGGGACGATAAACCAGCCACTCACACTCACTCACCCTCCTTTCACTCTTACATTTTTTGCTCACTCATACACACATTCATAAGACGGAAATCGACGCAAGCGGCACCTGTTGAACAAGAGAGAAACTGATGTTCTGTGGCTGGAACAAACATAGAAGGGACAGATACAAACAAAGCCTCAAATTGCCTAAGAAATCAACGATGAAGATGAAACTCACTGAAAAGGTTAGCCAGCTATAGGGATCGAACCCACATCTTCTGGATTACCGGTCCAGGGCTCTACCAATTGAGCTAAGCTAACACGCCTCTCCAGCGACTTAGAGAGAATAACTAACACAACATAACAGGTATGATAACGGATATACTACAAATAGTGTGCATGCAGCAACAGTGGCAACACTATGAAAAAATAATGTGATATCACACGATTTGATGCAAAGTTTGAGACATGTATATGTGAAATCACAAAGGTCACTTTTCATAACGAGAGGATAGAGAGGTAGCAAGCGAGCTGGTGGTATAGATCCATAACTTAAAAACCCAAGACTAGGGGACAAAGAGACCTTGTCTGTGTTTGTCGTTTTTTTTTGTCCCCTAGTCTCAGGTTTTTAAGTTATGGGTCACTTTTCAGTCGCTCGTTCTCATTTAAAGGGTCCGAAAAGTGAATATAAACCTATCGAAACTTTATGTTCAGTGAAAACATTGAACCTTCTAAAGTTCAAATGTCAAAGAACTCCGCTGAAATCGCTGTATTTTTTAAAATCGAATTTTCGATGATTGCATGCCTAGGTACCTAGGAGGAAACCGGCAGTCTCTCAACAATGGCATCACACCGCGCCATCTGTCGAGGACGTATGTAATACGCGCGCTTCCACTCGCTAATCCGATGAAAACGAAAGTGGCTGTGAGCGTCTGCAACCACTTTCTACGTCGAAAATGTCGAGTCTCCCGAACCTGAGTGCGCTAGAACTCCGCATTCTAGAACTATCGCGCGCACAGAACTTCTGTTCGTACGATAGCATGCCGGAAAGTGTGTGCGTCGCAGCAGAAGATTCATCGTCCTCAGATATACCGGAGTCACCGCCGTCCTCACCAGGATCTGATCGTGCCGGGAACGCGGACTGGTTAGTGAAATTTATATGTATTAGGGAGAAGCACTTGTTTAAGGTGAAACAAGCGCTGTTTTTTCGTTGTGCAGGTGTTCTTGCGCGAAGTGCAAACCAATGGATACCGCGGACGAGTGTTTGTGCTGCCGGGAGGTAGAGAACGTCTGTAAAAAGCAGACGGTCAACTGTATTACAGACAACGAATATTTCGAGATACTCTGCCTCGACACCGAAGTTCTGCGAGTGTCTTTTACGTACATCCGGGATACTGAAGAGTATGGCAACACACGTGACATCGCCGTGAACAAGTGAGTGTTTACGCGCTACTTGAACGGCAAACTGAATGGAAAAACCTTATTTCTGCAGGAAATTCCGTTATATCGCCTATCGGCAGTTCACAAGGTGGATATGGGGTGGTCTGGGAAAGCACCATAGGAAGATTCTTCCTGCCTGCGTGGTGTATGCCATTAGGGATGCTTTTCCATCAGATGTGTATAAGGGCTTTGAACCTGCACACTTGTAAAAATGTATATTGATGCCTGCAAATTTTCATTTCTAGCTTGCTGCGAATTTTTTCAATGCTTTTTCCTTTCAGATAGTCACACAATATTGTAATTTTATGTTTGTGCATGATTGCCTGTGGGCATATCTATTTGTACATTAGTGTACTCATGTCTTGTATATATGGAGAGTAAATAACATAATTTTTATCATTGTACTTCACCTGAACTGTGTTTATAATTTTTTATATACTAGAGATTGACCAGGTTTGCAAATGCTAATTAACGGTTGAAAACACTTAACTTGATTTCACCAAAAAGGAGCACTTGTAACTGATCCATTATCATATGACCAACTAACATTTGTAAAGAAAGTCCTTAGTGCTGACTTAAATGGTACAGCACCTCTTCATCTCAGTTCACAGTTAACCATGCAGCATCGGTGTGGGCAAGAGTACTCCAAAATGGCTACATAATTTATTCTGCAGTAACAGGCACAAACTATCTTTGCAATGCTACTTTTTAAGATGAAATACACTGACACTTTTCTGCACTCAGTATTCGATTCGCCACCATTCGACAGCAAAACTACTGTGAACAGTCTCTGAATGAGAATGACTGTACCCATATATTCTTTTTTTTTCATAAGTTCTCAGTTACTGTGACACGGATACTTTTGTAAAGAAATTTTGACAGTCCTGCAAATAGAAACTGGCTTCAGTGTACGCAACAGTCTTCTCGGAACAATTAATTGAAATATAATAAAACAGCCGAAACAACATTTTGTCACAACTCTGTATTTTTTTTTTAAGTCCAGCAATTTAGGAGACAGAGTAGGACTTTCTGCTCTCTGATGTTTTCATGTACTTAATAGAGCTGTAAAACCTGAAAAAAATATAGATAAGATACAGAATGGAAGTATAAACTGTTTTGCCTTTCACTTTCGAGCTTAACAAGAAAGTTACACTTTACCATATATGTGTTTGGTATGCTCCTGTTGATGAAAAGGGTACAGGAATAATAGTGGAGCACATAGATGAAGCTGAGAACTGTTCTTCGAGAGTGTGCTAATTGTGACAAAAGAAATATACGATGAAAGTTGTACAGAAACAGCAAATGTCTGCTGACAAAAATTTTAGAAATCTGGATGTTACTACCTCATGTAGTTTTCGTCCAAAAGTAGGACTACTCGACATTCTTCAGTGGCGGCAGGGTGCAGAGGTGGAAGTTGTGGCCAGAAAAAGATTTGGCATGTTCACAAGGTCATTAGTGCACACCAACATACATGACGACATAAACAACATGATGGCTGCAAACTCACAATTATTCAACAGCACAAGAAACGGAAAGCATGAGTAAAAAAGATAGCGTTCATGCAGCACGTGTAGAACCACATAATCTCAGGGAAGGTACAATTGGGAGAGCAATAAATGACTTGCGTCCGAAATTGGGCAACTTGGCATAGTTAGGACCAAGGATGTGGGCTGCTCCAATACACTCTCTATTTCTATTGTATCCTTTCAATTCTCTCACATTTTTCTGCTGCATGAGCGAAAGGGCATTAAGGTACCTAGATTCACTCTACATTCAGAATTGCAATAAATATTATGGGGCTCTACCCCATTTCTTGAGGTAATGTGCTGAAATGGAGTAATGGGTTGCCTCAGAGCGATGACGGAAATCCTATGGTGTCCAAAAGCGTTAGAAGTGCTTTGACAATTTGTGTAGGGCCAGTGAATTGTACAGCAAGGCATATTTCCTTGAGCTTGACGTGTAGAAGCTGCATACGTGTATCAGTGCATAATTGATGTTAAGATACAGAAACTATAAAGCTACGACCTTAGGGTGTTTGTATGTCAAATGAAGTCCATTGGTAGCAGCCCAAAATTCACATATGAGGTCCTTACCAACAATATGCATGTTAGAAGTGTCCTTGTTTAAGAAAAAGGGTTCTGCTGCGATTGTCCCCCTCTGTGCCCTGGACTACGCCATTCTCTTCATGATCTGTGGTTAGGGTCTTGTTATGCACCTGTGCGAATACTTGCAACTGAAAGACAAGAGAAAAAAATACAAAAATACTGGAATTACAATCTGAAAGGATGATATAAAGAAGAGTGCAGCTACAGCCACATAGCGCGGACAATGACAGTGATATTTTAACATGCTGTGGTACGTAAGTGGTTGCAAAGTTTTCCATTAGTCTTGCCATGGTCACTTGACAGTTGGTTAAAAGTAGAAAAGCTTTTGATGCATGACACCAACCTCCTTTTTCATTCTCCCAAGGAACCTCCCCTCACTGTACAAAGAGTTGCGTGGCATGATGATGCCACAGACGGACACTTACAAAACATATGAGCAAATCTGTCTGTGCAGTCCTGTACTTCTCATACCATAGAGTACAACAAAGTCAAGTCAATAACTCACATTGGAGTATGGTTAACTTCAATGAACAAAAACCTCAGATAAGGAGTCCCACACTTTATATGAGTAAAAAGTTCTGCTGGCCACCTTATCATCACTGGCGTCACGAAACAGTATATACGTATTCATGGATAAGGAAGCATTAGGTGCACCTTCATGCACTTTGTGAGTATGGAGATGGGAGGTAGGTCGTGGAACACACTTTCATGGAGAAAGGATTAAGATTTCAAAGAAAAGCAAGTAAAACAATATCAAACCAGTCTGGCATTCTATAACAGGCAAATAAACAGAACGCAAGAAAAAGCGTATGCGCTGCAAATTCAGGGAAGAATCAGGTTCAACCTTAAAATTTCAGGCTCCAGTTATTGCATGCACCTGGAGGATGACACCTACATTGTGGGCTACAGGCTCATATTCTGGGCTATAGGTTTTCAACATGCCACTTGATTATTATGCCACAAATTCAAAAAGAACTGTTACATAATCCGGTGAAGGCAGACCATGCCTATTTCAAGGGGCACTAAAATGTAAAAAGAACTATTTACAAGAAAGTACGTGTTCGGATAATAGTATACTACAATTGAAACTAGCTCACAAAGCATCACCATTTGAAGAAAAACGCAATGTAAACAGTCTTTGGCAGCAATGAGCACGATTGAAGAGGGGCAGCAACGATTGGCAGCATCCAATGAGACAGTAGGAGAAGCATGCGCGTGCCTTTCGTGTTCATGTGGATTTGGAACGGGGCCGGCCGTAGCACGTACACCATATATGTGCGACATGATGTGTGTTGGTCACATCACTTTTTCAATACAGATTTACTCAATCGTTGCCCACAACAGTTATCACAAATGTTCCACTGACAACAGTTATATTCATCGTCCTTCGCACTATTGTTTTTCATTTTTCACAGTTACTGCTCCATAGCATAGCATGTGCGGCAGACATTCACTGCATTCGTGCCGAAGCAAGTAGCCTGGTATAGTTCTGACTGCACCTTTGTAATGGAATCAATGTATATATTGAGTTATGATGTCATGTGCAAAGTTAGCATGTTAGAAGTTACGATGTCAAAGTCTGCCTGGGACACGATAAAGCTGAAGACCCCCCTGCAGTTAACACAACATGCCCTTCCGAGGTGAAGACCGGTCAAAAAGCAGTTGACAGAGACAAACCATTTCCGGTGCCAATTTGTCTGTGTGAATTGCAGTAGTTGGTCACATGACTCCAGTGCGCTACAAAGAGAACAAAGTGGTGCTTTTTTATAACACAGTCGTTTCCAATTATTCTTTCAGTAGCTTATAGAAGCCACTGGAGCCAACTGACGTGGTAGCGGGTGCCAAATACACCGGCTGTTGATTTATTGCGCACCGAGCTGTCCAGACTTACCATCGTGTGCTGCCTTAGGGCAGACTTGTACGTATTTGGAGTCTTGTATTTAAAATACTGTATTTTAAATACAGTTTGCGGTATTTTGGTACTCTACTCAATACTTTTTGTTTTGAGTATTTGTACTCTATTTAAAATACAATTTATGGTATTTTCTACTCAATACTCTGATTACTTATTTTGGATCTCCCTCTCAGACTTTCTGTGTCTTGTCTTTCCATTATCTTGATTGTTCAGTGGAAATTTCCCGAGTTCCTTGGACTTGACCCGGACATTGGCCCTTCTTGGAAGTCCCCATTTAGATATCTTACCCCGTGTGTACTAATCCTTGGCCAGTCAGGGTTCTATTATGTGTGCCCTGACATGGTGATGCCGAATTCTGAACTCGCCGAGCAGGGACATGTTAGAAGTTTGCTTTGTTCTGGGTCACATATACTTAGTGGAGTTATGTGGTATCTCTTTGTCATCTTTTTGAGACTTGTGTTTACATGACTCCTATCACACAGCGGCGGCTAGCGTAGTGCGCGGGGTTTAGGTGATTTATCTCACATAGCGGCGACTTGCCGCATTTGACCAGTGACCGGTGACTTTTTGCAATCAAGGATAAATAGTATTTTAATTGTTTTTCAAATACTTTTTACTTTAGTATTTGGTACTCTACCTTAATGACATTAATTTTCATGTATTTATACTCTATCTCAATTACATTCTAACGTCAGTATTTATTATCTTATCTTAAATACATTTTTGAGTATCTTGTACATGTCTGCCTTAGGGAAGGTACCCAGGGCTGCTGCCCCTCTACATCCCCCCCTCATGAAACGGCTCTGACTGCATGTAACGCAATGTAAAGTTAACTTGTTTTTTTGCATTTTAGTGCTCCTCTAACACCCTATCCGAAGTAATTGGTACTTCCCTTCATTCACCTTTGGAGACTTTGACGGAGTTTTGGTACAGCGGGCTATCCAACGCAGATCCCAGGTCAGGACTGCAGTTGCAGGTGGCCTCATGAGAGCTATAGTGCAAGGTGAAGACAACAGTGCTCAACAGGAACTTATGCAAGAGGGTGAAGCAACATTACATCACTCTGTTGGAAAGCGAAGCATCCTTCTCGCAATCAGGACCTCTTCCGATTCACGTGGGTAAGCTGCAGTCATTGGCGCAGGCTCAGGACTATGGTGGGCTGCTACCATGGCACTGTATGTTGTGCTTTCACACACTGTCACAGCCCCCTTTAGAAGATTTGCCACATAATCTGTAAAGAGATAAGCAGTACAAATGCCTGTATCATAAACGGAAAGAGATTTCCATACTGTAAGTGGCCTTGAAAGGGAAGAAAATTGTCAAATTCAGTACCTGGATCTTCGGATTTCCTCTGATGGGATTGGAGTATGTTGCGAATATTGCCAGCGATGTAAAAAACCGTTAACGCCTTTTGACTCAAATATCTCAAAAACTGTAAAAGCTGGAGTTGCAAAATCTTTGATAAAAAACGCTTTGGTGAGGTCGTGTGTTCATAAGGTGGGGTCGAGCTGCTTGGAGCAGGTGACTAGGCTTGAGGACGCTGGATATCCAAGGAATATAATCAGTGATTTCGTAAATAGGTTGGTAAAGGAACCTTGTGATTTTCACGTGCGATGTGAACAGAGAGATTGGAGGGGGGTTGGAGTGATCCCGTATGTTCATCAGGCCTCCCATCGCCTAAAAAAGGTAGCCCGTAGGCATGGTGTTGATGTGGTTTTCAAAAGGGGTTATTGGCTCAGGTCTTTGATGGCTAGGGTCAACCGGAAAAAAATTGGGGGTTGTCATGTAAAACACGTAGATCATTTTGTGACTTGCAGTGTTGGTGTTGTTTATTCAATTCCCTTGTCTTGTGGGTGCCAGTATATTGGTCAAACTAAACGTTGTGTTAACGTACATCTGATGGAACATAGAGCTTCGAGAGGAAAGGGGTATGGTATGCTGGCGGAACACTTAAGAACCTGTTCCGGGTGCGAGCCGCTGTTCAAAAACACAAAAGTGTTGTTTAAAAGTCATAAATTAGGTGTTCTTCTTTATAAGGAAGCCTTGTTGATAAAACAGGCTGGAGATAGTTGCATTAGCGTGCCTTCCGTGTTGGTAACGGATACAATTCAGCAATTCATTGATAACTAACTCGAATTCTGTTCCGGGGAGGCGTTTACTTGGTGCCTTGTTTGCGTGATAACTTTTTGATAACTTTGTGATAATTTTGTGATTACAGCATGATGGCCTTGGCTGCCACTAGGGGTCGGGTGTGTGCAGTTGGTATATTTAAGATGTGTCCCTGCCATTAAAGTTGTTTGTCAGTCAGTGCTTCGTCTGTTTTGTCTCTTTGTGTCCCCTGCACCGCGGTTTTATCGCTCTTAGGATTTACTTCTGCCCCTTTCTTTGTTTTAGGAGCTTCCTCCTGAACATCTGCTGTCCATCCTTTCCATAAGCATACTCCCGGTCAGCGCTTTCATTGAAGTGCAGGGCAGCTATTTGTGTCCTACAAGGAGTGATAGAAGAGATAAGACATTGTAAATGTGATACCTTACAAATAACCTTTTTGACAACCTATACAGTAAAGAAAAAAGGTCAAGCACTACGTCAACCCCATGTCTTTCTTCCCATTTCAAAGCGTGGGTACGCACCTAGCACGCATAACTTTCGGTGTGTACGCTGTGGACTTAGGAGCGAACTTCAGTATGACGGAGTGGTATGACTCGAGCCCTGATGTCTGACCGACTCTTGATAGTTGTTGAACATCCTTCAGTAGCCTTGGGCTCAGTACAATCCTCAGAAGTCTTGCATAAGCTACGGTACATGTACATTCAGAGCATTTGTTGTCCTCGCCATGTACACTGTACACACATTATGTCTAGTACATGTGAAGTATGCTAGACTAACACACTAAGGAAAAATGTGCTTTTCCTAGTTCAAATTACCATGTGCCAAACACTTACCTCACCAACCTGTACTTGAACGGAGCTGACAATTTTCTTTGAATGGGCTTCCATAAAAGTGTATGTCATGTACTTGGCACAGTGACCAGGAGAATCACATCTGCCATCTCCAAGGAGGTCAACAGGCTTGTCTTGAAGTGAAAGGAGCAGGTTGTTGTGTTCTGCATTCCAAACCTGTAAGATTTGTGCAATATAACAGCCACTATTGCAGAAAGCAAACTCAATACCTCCTTATATACTGAAGCACCGATGCTTGTCAGTTACTACTTATCACAATCATATGATGATAATTAATATTTTTAGATGGATTTGCAAGTATTGTGCAGCCGACTAGGAACTGGTACCTGTGATACAGCAGGTAGTAGGCAACCTTTCTGATATGTGTCGTATGCAATCTTTGAAATCATTTGTATGTTGATGGAGCACAGCAGTCGAAGAACCTTTAGAAAGGGATGTAGCGTTTTATTATGTATGCTCCCAAACATGCAAGTACACACCTTGGTGGGACTGGCTCCGTTGAACAGTATTGCACCGGAGAGCAGAACGTTTCCTGCAGCCATCCTGTTCAATTCTGGCTGACTGTTCCAAGAGAATTTGTGGCCGCTTGCACATTCGGACACAACAGTGAGAAGTGTGCCCCGAACTGATGTGGTAACCTTGCATGACCCACTGCAGCTGCGACATGCTTTGAACAATTCCAGTAGTGGGGCTTCAAAGACAATGAATTTTCGCTGTTCCATTGGACATTCAGGTGTAGTAGTGTCTCTGGAAAATTAATTTGACATCTTTAATCATAAGTTTGCTTCAACAGAAAGTGTTCCTGTACCCTTCAAGGAAGCTATCCTCAGATGGGTAGTAGCTCTCGTCAGTTTCTTCTCCCACTGTTGATGTCATACTGATGTTATGCACCTGTCCAAAGACTCCAAAAATGTTACAAAGTCTGCAACACGTAACAAAGCTAGTGGTTCCACCTGTGGACTTGGCAGAATCTGCGGAGTGGGGGTCGATGTAATTATTGGCCCACGTGATGTCCTTTCAGGTGTCTTTGCGTCCATGTAAGGATTGCAAAAATATTATCAATTGGATACAGACTCACCCCTATCCAACCTCTTGAGCAATCACACAGCTGTAACTGGTAGAAGCAAGAGGGGGAGACGAAGCCACAGGTAGGAATGCTGTCACTCCTGGCAAATCCGGATCATCATTTTTAGCATACCAGCTTCCAGCTATTTCTGTCATGTTAACTTGAGTGCCTGGATCACACACACACACACACAAACAAAAAGAGTAATAAGAAATGCGGATCACATTGAGCACTAATCTTGTATACACATCTTACATGCAGACTTCATAATGGTTGGAGAGACAGTGCTGCAGTATGCATGGTCGAACTCGACTACAGTTGTTTCCTGCAAAGTAGGAAAGTTCAAGTTTACTGAGTATATTTGGTTCTGAATTCTTGCAGTGCATATCTGGACAAGTCATTTTTACTGCGTACTTCACAAACAGTGTCCGTCGACGTGGACAATGTGCTGGCAGCATCAGTAGTGTCATCCGATACGGTGACTTCCATGCACACAAAAAAAAAGAGGGGAAAGAAAGATTAGTTGGCAAACAGCAGTAAAACGTAACAGGTGTTACGATGTCGTTCATCGAATGTCAGGACCTGGGTTTACAGCGATTAATAAGCTCATAGAGGTGAGCGCATGTACAAGCAGATAGTCCCGCAGTTTTTCGATTCATCCAGCGAACAATCCCCAGTGCTTTGGAAATCGAAATCCCTTGAGCAAGTATCGTCAAAGCGAAAACAATTTTTACATCACTATTTCACCACTGAACCAATCTACTACGACCTTGCTTACCATACATCATCATACTTGCTGATCATACATCGTGGAAGAAACAAAAACGAAACAGAAAGCCATCGCGAATTTTAGATAACTTGGCTAAAAACGTAATACCGTAAACCGAATGGGAAACTTGGCTGAAACGTGTCATCGTTTTCCATAAAACGTTGTTCTGAACGTGACTGTCTACAAAGAAGATGGGTAGAAACTCAGCGAATCGGTAGAGATGTAGGAAGGGAGTTGCCTCAGGACAGAAGCCGCCGATATTTCGAACAGAGACTGTTCTTCTTCTGGGCACCGTCCTCATCATTGGCATGATATTTAATGGGTTAGGTGTGACGTTTTAAGGGTTCATGCGAATTGTGGGCCAACAGTCCGGAGGGAAGAAAGGGTCCGTACGGGCTTCTACGGCCGGAGTGAATGGCCGCTTTGTTAGAGTGTGGAGGGGATTATGTGAACGTAGTCACCTAGGTGCCAGACCGGTTACAGAAAATATGGGAGGTTCACGGACACGTGGACGAAACGGGACAACAGGCAAGAATTTGCAAGCATAGCGAAAGATAAGGAGGTCAGTGGTTACGTGGGGAAAATTCCAGGACGAGCAAATGGATTTTTTTTTATATTAGTAATACAAAGTTGTGGCATGCAATAAAGAAAGCAGAAAGCGGTGGCCATGCAGAACATAACAGATGATAATGGAGATAGAAGGGAAAAGCATATTTTATTTGTGAAGTGTTTCTAGGGTGTCTTGTGATTTGTTGATACCGGACGGGTGAAGAGCGTTGAACTTGTATATGAGATAAGACTCCCTATCACGTCTGTCACGTGTGGATCTAAACCCGGTTTCTAGAATATATGGTTTAATATTGTCAAAATTGTGACCAGGAACGTTGTGTGTTCGGCGACAAGTGTTCGGCGACTGCATTGGGGAGTTTGTTGGACGTGTCGGTTCTGTGTCCGGTAAGGCGGTTGTTCATCTGTTGGCCGGTTTCATCGATGTATTGTATAGAGCAGTCGCCGCATTCAATGCAGTATATGACATTGGATCTTGCGCATGTGAATGGGTGGTTAACGGGGTGGGTGTAATTGCTCGCAGTGCTTTTGATGGAGTTAGCGTGTTGAACGTGCTTGCATGTTTTGCAGCGCGGGAGGTTGCAGGGTCGTGTTCCCGTGTACGGGGTGCTCGCTTTGCTGATTTTGGCATTCAGCAAGGAGTCTGCTAGGTTTTTTGCGCGTCGGTATGTCACCTGTATGGGATGGGTGAATATATTGCTAAGTCGGTAACTGCTTTGGAGGAGGGGCTCGTGCTTCTGTAGAATGGCTTTGATGTTTGGAAGTGCGTTGGAATATCTTGTGATGAAGCTTATTTGGCACGCGTCAGGATGTTTTTGGTTTTCCAGAACCTCGTTTCGATCGAGTGTGAGTGCCTTGCGACGGAATTCGGTTAGGAGGGAGTCTGGATAGTCCCTTTGGGCAAGTGTACTGCAGAGTTCGTCAAGCTTCTCAGCGTAATCTGTGTCGTTTGAACAAATTCTGCGCAGTCTTACACTCTGCCCATTAGGAATTCCAACCTTACAGTGACGCGGGTGGTGACTCTTGAAGTGAAGGTATTGTTGTTTGTCAGTTGGCTTTTTGTACAGGGTTGTGGTGAGGTTGCCGTTGTCTAGTGATATTGTGGTGTCGAGGAAGTTAATTAAGTGAGTTGACTGTTGTGATGCTGCTATATGTTGCTGCTTTATGTTGCTATGCGCGGTGTATCTACGAACTAAAATCTACAAACTTTTGAAATTCATGTTCCTCGTGTTCCCATATTATCAGTATATCATCGATGTATCGAAGGTACACAGTGGGTTTGAATGAGAGGGCGCTGAGAACTTTGTTTTCTAAGGACCCCATGAAGGTATTTGCGTATGTGGGTGCAACAGGTGTGCCCATACTTGTACCGTGTACTTGTAGGTAGTATTCGCCATTGAACTCGAAGTAGTTCAGTTTAAGGACCAAGTCCATTAGAGCGAGTATGGTTTCCGTGTCTTTTCTGATGTTTGTTGTAGAAAGGGTATTGCAGAGGGCTGTGATTCCGTCGTTGTGTGGGATGTTAGTATACAGTGATGTCACATCCAGCGTGGCTAGTATTGTGTCCCCACCAAATGTACGAGTGTTGTTTGTATCTCTGATTATTCTGAGGAGGTGGGGTGTGTCTTGTACATGGGATGGCAGTGTTGTTGGAATATGGTTTAAATAGTGGTTCAGGAATTTCGAGAGTCTTTCTGTTGGTGTGTTGTTATTAGATACAATTGGCCTGCCGGGGATGTCAGCCGTGTAGAGCTCGTTGGCGTGTACCTTGTGGATTTTGGGCAGTAAATAGAAACGACCTGCGCCTGTTTGATGGGGTGAGATATGTGAGGTCATCGTGAGCTCCACGAACGAAAGCTCATAAAAACAAGCTCGAAAAACAAGCTCCCCAAAGCAGTCGCCGAACACTTTAACGTTCCTGGTCACAATTTTGACAACATTAAACTATATATTCTAGAAACCGGGTTTAGATCCACACGTGACAGACGTGATAGGGAGTCTAATCTCATATAGAATTTCAACGCTCTTCACCCGTCCGGTATCAACAAATCACAAGGCACCCTAGAAACACTTCACAAATAAAATGTGCTTTTCCCTTCTATCTCCATTATCATCTGTTATGTTCTGCATGGCCACCGCTTTCTGCTTTCTTTATTGCATGCCACAACTTTGTATTACTAATATAAAAAAATCGCTTTGCTCGTTCTGGAATTTTGCCCAGGTAACCACTAACCTCCTTATCGTTCGCTATGCTTGCAAATTCTTGCCTGTTGTCCCGTTTCGTCCACGTGTCCCTGGACCTCCCGTTTTTCTGTTACCGGTTTGGATCCTAGATCACTATGTTCACATAATCCCCTCCACAATCTAACGACGCGGACATTCACTCCGGCCGTAGAAGCCCGTACGAACCCTTTCTTCCCTCCGGGCTGTTGACCCACAATTCGCATGAACCCTTAAACACGTCACACCTAACCCTTTAATTACCATGCCAATGATGAGGAAGGTGCCCAGAAGAAGAACAGTCTCTGTTCGAAATATCGGCGGCTTCTGTCGTGAGGCAACGCCTTTCCTGTCTAAAAAGAAGCCTCTCAAGTGAGGCTTGTTAAACCGGCGGTATCCGGACAGACCTTGCATCGCTTGTTTCTTTTTGAACAATTGTCCCAATAGAATTACGGGTACTTATATAGTGCCTAATGCTTCAGTAATAACTGTGACAATATGTATTTCGAAAAGGCATATGGAAGCATATGCGAGTATTGGACCCCATTTCTTCCTATGCCTATTTAGTGCAGGGTAACTTGATTTTTCATGTTTACTGGGCAACTACTAGTGAAACTTATTTGTGATTGTGCAGCTGAGTTGTACGGCTTGTGGAAACCTAAGTTGCCACAACCTCGGGGCGTCAGCCCGCCCGTTCCGTGCGCGAAGGAACAAGCAGCACAACCAGAGAAATTCAATGCAACATACCAGGTTTATTCACGAGAGAAAACAGAGCCAACGGTCCAGCCGACAATCATGCCACGAACCCCCGTTTTTCCCTCCTGCACCGCATTTTATGCTGTATCCCGAACGGAAACGCCCTCTGATCACAACCGGTTCCCACCGGTGCTGCCATCCAGGCTTCTGCTGCGGAACCACGCCACAGGCTGTAAGCTTAGCCTTGACTGTCTCTAGCCAGCAGTGATGGCCACTAACTACTTCTACAGTAGTTTAACTATAACTACTAACTACTTTGCGATTGAGTAGTTTAACTAGTAGTTCAGCTACTTTTCAGGGGAGTAGTTAAAACTACTTCTTTAACTACTGCAATGTAGTTTAACTACATCTATAACTGCTTAACGTTGTCCATCAACACCAATCCCTTGTAGTGTTCTTGGAGACCTAAATATGAATCACAAGCAATGATAAACTTTGCCTCAAGCCATTGCTACGATCGTCAAATTAGGACCTCAAAAAAATTAGGACCTCCTGCAACTGCGCATAACGTTGCAGAGCGCACAAGACAGGCCAGTCTTTCATGTCCAATGTGGACACTTTTTGGGGAAGCCCTGGTTTTTACGTAATTAAAGGATTAAGACACGCCAATGTATTCTGCCATGAAGCCAACACGGCGAAAATACGTCTCTCAGGAAAAAAAGTGTGACGGTCTCGAGCTACCAATCTACTTGTGGACAATCGAGGAACCTTCTGCCGTCACGCTTAGATGTGGACACTTTTTTCAAACCCTCAGTATTAAAGGATATTTAATGGAAAGCAGACGGAATGCATAGCTTCAATGGAGGGCATCGAGTTCGCAGGTTAAGCCAACTTTAAGAGTAGGTGTCCCGCAATTCTGGGAATGGGAAACCTTGCGGCGAAATTCTTTCTGTGCCTACGCGATAAACTAAATTGCAGAATTATTTCACAGCAAATGAGGCTTCACTAGACAAGCAATATTTATTTATTTATTCACATACCCCAAAGGCCATACCCTGGGGGACACCAGATGATACGTGACAAAAGGACGACGAATGGTTGTTCACGAAAGTGGACTGGAGGCGGTCAGTTAAGGACATATGAATCCAGGAGAGAACATGTGCATCAAGGCCTAGTTGTGAGAGTTTTACCATTAATCTAGTGTGCGGTACAGAATCAAAGGCTTTAGCAAAGTCCAGGAACACGGCATCTGTTTGAGTAGAACTGTCCATATTTGTGTGGAGGTCGTGGATAAAACCAGCTAGTTGTGTTTCACACGAGCAATTTTTACGGAAGCCATGCTGGCAAAGGGAAAAGTA
The DNA here is from genome assembly GCF_037126465.1 of Ornithodoros turicata. Lineage (NCBI taxonomy): Eukaryota > Metazoa > Arthropoda > Arachnida > Ixodida > Argasidae > Ornithodoros > Ornithodoros turicata. The sequence continues at coordinate 194,384,793 of NC_088201.1, read as the reverse complement.
AGCATTTGACTCTAGGAAGTTGATTACCTGCGAATATATAATGTGTACAGTGATTTTGCAGGGGACGCTGGTAATGGAGATTGGTCTATAGTTCAGCGGTGAATGAGTGACACCCCTTTTATGCACTGGTATTATCATTCCCCGACACCAGTCTTCTGGCAGAACTGAACTATTAAGTAGGAAGGGAGTTGCCTCAGGACAGAAGTCGCCGATATTTCGAACATAGACTGTTCTTTTTCTGGGGACCGTCCTCATCATTGGCATGGTATTTAAAGGGTTAGGTGTGACGTGTTCAAAGGTTTATGCGAATTGTCCCTTTAAACCATGCCAATGATGAGGACGGTGCCCAGAAGAAGAATAGTCTCCGTTCGAAATATCGGCGGCTTCTGTCCTGAGGCAACTCCCTTCCTACATCTCTACCGTTTCGCTGGATTTCTACCCATCTATGAACTATTAAGTGATTGTTGGAATATTGCAGCAATAAATCTGCTCGAGTGTGCCTTTGTGTTTTTAAGAATTTTGCTGTTTATTCCATCGAAACTAGCAGAGGAGGAAACCTTGATGGAAGAGATAATCTTTTCAATGCCAGCAGGAGATATCGCTATCGGTGACATGCTATTGAAAATGGATGTGGGAGGCGCGGCAGGGGGAGTTGTCTCTTCGTTGGTGAACACGCTTGCGAATGCGTTATTGAAGATAAGAGAACATTGGTTATCTCTAACAAAATTACCATCATGATCTTTGAGTTGGATGTTTACCGATGGAGATTTTGGGTTTATAACTTTGTAGAATGCTTTGGGGTTGTGCTTCAAGAGGTTAACGAGGCTCTCGCTATAGAACATGCGTTTCGAAGAAGTCACCAATGATTTGTATTTCCGGGCGCACCCTTGATATTTTAGCAGTGATGATGCAGACTTAGCGCTTAGCAAGCCTGTACAGACGTTTCTTTTTACGGGCAAGCAGTTTGATTTCATGATTGTACCATGGGGCATGACAATGTGTCTTGATGAGAATGGAGTGTATATAGGCTTCAATAAGTGCATTAATCTTGGATTTGTATAAATATCAGTTTCCGCGACTGTCCGTACTTCAAAATTAGCGAGAAAGTTAGCCAAGTAATTGGATAATTCAGAATTTATTTGGTCGTAGTTACCCTTATCGTATAATCTTATGCGTTTGCACGAGGAACGACGGGGCACGCTGGGGACAGATATTGTAAAGTGTAGCACTTTGTCGTCACTCAAGGCGCATGGAGAAAATACAGAACCTACTATATCTGGGTCGTTAGGGAGGATTAGGTCTAGGATGTTTGATGAGGTGGGAGTTACACGGGTGGGTTCAGGAACCACCTGATGAAGGTCAAACAAATCACACAAATCAATGAAAGAACGTTCTTCACTGCCAGAGGCTGAGGTGGATCTCGAATTAATTGAGGGGTAGTTGAAATCACCAAGAAGAATAACCTTTGAATTTTGGAATTTGTGAAATATACGATGTAGTGATTTGTGTAATTCTGGGATGAATGCGTCACAGCGATAGCAGGTAAAGCCAGGACACTCTGGTAACAGCTCACTGTCTCTTATATCCGGCGATAACCAAGTTTCAGTAAGTGCAAGAGGGTCACATTCACAGGATTGTAACAAACTACACAAATCCTTACGCTTTGGAATCAAACTGCGGACGTTACAAAAAACGACAGATAAAGCATGTGCGGTAGTACAGTGGTGGGAAACAGAACAGATCAGCTATGGTGTACGTTCAACAACCTATTTTAAACATTGTTTTAAAGCAACCTGTTTTAAAGCATTAAGAGTGAAGATTTAGTACACATGCACGACACAATTGCTCTGCACCTCCGTTCTCATCAAACAAGTAGCTCAAGGTAAAAGTCGGAAGCACAATCGTGCCGTAAAGGTTGCGGCAAAATCGGAAGTAGTTGGCGGCTTCAGTAACCTAACTACTGTAGTTAACTACTTAAAATAGTAGTTTAACTAGTAGTTGCCACTACATTTCTGCAAGTAGTTGATAACTACTTTTAACTACAATCAGGTAGTTTAACTAGTAGTTTAACTACATGTAGTTAACTACTGGCCATCACTGCTAGCCAGTACCTTATCCAAGGGTTTGGTTCGGGAGGGAACGGGCAGAGGGCGAGACCCTCATCCATATGCGAAGTCTCGATCGACCCTCTCAGAAAATCACTTATGGCTCATACTAAAATCTCTCTCCTGAAACAAGGGAAAGGGTGCAGGCTAGCTGCTATAGATCCATCAAGAAGACCGAGACGGATACAGAAGACGACACACGTGGGTCCTCAGACACCGAAATAATTTATTGAACAAGAGAGAACCGTGAACAAGACTTTCATCTTTCGTAGTTTATTGGTTCATCTCAACTTAAAAGCTAAAAATCTAGCTTTTAATTTTTAGCTTTAGCTTTTTAGCTTTTTATTTAGCTAAAATTTTTAGCTTTTAAGTTGAGATGAACCAATAAATTATTGCTGTGTCTGAGAACCTACGTGTGTCGTCTTCTGTATCCGTCTCTCTCTCTCTCTCTCTATATATATATATAAGTTAAAAAAAAGACGCGGAAACAGATTTTAGGGAAGTTAAAAACACTAGTTTATTACATGGGGAGACGTTAAAAAGCAAAATGGGCAAGGGGTCGACGTTTCGACAGTGGCACTGTCTTCGTCAGGACAAAAGATGCGTAGCTGATTACACATTTCTTAAATAGGTTTGCTACATGACGTCATAATCGGTACGGGCACGCCACAGGCGTTTGTCAGTGAGTCAGATTCGGGAATATTCCAGAAGGTCAAGTCCGGGTGGTGATGTCATTCGCCGTAGGTCACTGTCCGCTTTGGGGAAAATTCCGGGAAGGGTGAGCGCTGCTTCAAACTTTGCTGGAAAAAAAAAACAAAAAGAAAGAAAGAAAGAAAAACAGAAGGGAAACGAAAAGGAGGAAAGTGTAGCTCATCTAGGCGGCCAAATTTCTTACCGTTGAAAGTGCTCCCAGATCTTCGTTAATGGTTGATTGGAATTTGTAAATGAGATAAGATTCGCGTTGTTCCCTGCACCGATCTGAGCTAAAATCTGACTGGAGAATAAAAAGTGACACGTTATTTAGTGAATGACCTGGTTGTTTGAAATGGCGAGAAACCGGGAGGTTTGGCTTTTTGGTAACGTCAGATCGGTGGTTGTTGAACCTGATCCGAAATGATGTTTTAGTCTGACCTACGTATTGTGCTTGGCACATGCCGCACTGAATGACATAAATGACGTTAGATGAATTACAGTCGAAGTCACCATTAATTTTGACGGGAAAATTGGAATTAGTACTTTTAAGTACTTGGGTGCTTTGCATTAATTTGCATATTTGACACCTTCGACCATCGCACGGGTGACAGCCGTTTCCTGGATGCGCTGCTTTGCTAACTTGAGAGCTAACTAGATTATCGTGCAGGTTGCGCGCACGCCTGTAGGTTACCCGCGGTGGCTGAGGGAAAATTTGTCCCATGCGCTCTGATTGGAGAAGGATACTATGATGACGGTTTAGTATATTGTTAACGCTTGGAATATTGCTGCTAAATGTTAAGATGAGGTTTACGGAACCATTATCTAACACGCGTTTGTGGTTTTCGAACAGGGATTTGCGATCTGCTTTGCGGGCTTTGTTTAGAGCGTCGTCAACTAAGCTAGGTGGAAATTGACGACCGATGAATGTTTCCCTAAGTTGAGCTAGATTTCTGTCCAAGTCAGCGTCGCTGGAACAGATGCGCCTGTATCGAAGTGCTTGGCTGTAAGGGATGGCAAGTTTAGTATGACGCGGGTGACAACTGTTAAATGCTAGATACTGTTGAGAGTCCGTAGGTTTACGGAACAGGTTTGTGGACAAGGCCCCGTTTGTTAACTTTACTTGGACATCGAGAAAGTTAACAGTTAAAGGGGAATAAGAATGGGTGAACTTGATGGCCGGATGCGCTTTGTTAAAGTCGCTGATAAATGTGATTAGGTCATCTTCTGAGTGTGGCCACACCATGAAGATGTCGTCGAGGAACCGCTTGTAAAGCGTGGGCTTCTTCAGGCGCTTAGACAGAAATTCTTCCTCTAGAGCACCCATAAATATATTTGCATAGTTAGGTGCCATTTTTGTACCCATAGCCGTGCCCTGAACTTGCAAGTAGTGCTTACCGTCAAATTCGAAGTTGTTATTTTTCAGAATAAGATTGAGAAATGTGCATAGGACACAAGGATCGTATGAGGTATCAGAATATTTTGAAAATGCCCTTTCAGCTGCAGCAATGCCATCCTCGTGGGGGATGTTAGTATATAAAGAGGAAACGTCTAGCGTGACTAGCAAACTGGAACAAGGAGGCTGACATTCGCTTAGAACTTGAAGAAAGTGATTGGTGTCCTTAATGTAGGATGGTAGTTTAGGAGGTATATCTTTAAGAAGGTGGTCAACAAAGCTTGAAATGTTCTCGGTAGCTGTACCGTTGCATGAAACTATTGGGCGCCCTGGATTTCCAGGTTTATGGATTTTAGGGAGCATATAAAACCTGCCCGCTGCGGGGTCTTTGGGGAGTAGATAATCGTATAGGGTGGAATCTATCTTTTTACTTGCTTTTAGATCTTTTAGACTGCGGATAATATAAGCCGTAATTTCCTCTGTAGGGTCAGCCTCGAGGAGTTTGTAGAACGATGCGCACGATAATTGCCGGATACCTTCGTTAATGTAGTTTTCTTTGTCCATTACTACGATTGCACCACCTTTATCAGCTTTTTTAGTGACTATGTCACTGCGGTCCCGAAGTTCAGAAAGGCTGCGCTGCTCAGCCGGCGTTAGATTTGGCTTCGGTTTGCTGTTGTATGATTTATTGTAAGCGTTAATGATATCTTTTTGAACTGCACGGATGTACATGTCCAGAGCCTTTTCACGGTTAGCCTCTGGCGTAAAGCTGGATAGCGGTTTAAATGGGTTGGAATCTGACTTAGGTTTGTCATGAAAGTATTCCTTCAGGCGTAGACGGCGGGCGAAATTATCTAAGTCCAGATAAAGTTGGTATTCATCTAGCTTGTTGTTACTGGGGCAGAATGCGATAAATTAACGACGTTATGGGACTTCCCATAACGTCGTTAATTTATCGTCCCACGAACTTACCGATTCGGAAATATCACTACTCAGCCGTGGCCTCTCATTCTGCCCCAGTAACAACAAGCTAGATGAATACCAACTTTATCTGGACTTAGATAATTTCGCCCGCCGTCTACGCCTGAAGGAATACTTTCATGACAAACCTAAGTCAGATTCCAACCCATTTAAACCGCTATCCAACTTTACGCCAGAGGCTAACCGTGAAAAGGCTCTGGACATGTACATCCGTGCAGTTCAAAAAGATATCATTAACGCTTACAATAAATCATACAACAGCAAACCGAAGCCAAATCTAGCGCCGGCTGAGCAGCGCAGCCTTTCTGAACTTCGGGACCGCAGTGACATAGTCATTAAAAAAGCTGATAAAGGTGGTGCAATCGTAGTAATGGACAAAGAAAACTACATTAACGAAGGTATCCGGCAATTATCGTGCGCATCGTTCTACAAACTCCTCGAGGCTGACCCTACAGAGGAAATTACGGCTTATATTATCCGCAGTCTAAAAGATCTAAAAGCAAGTAAAAAGATAGATTCCACCCTATACGATTATCTACTCCCCAAAGACCCCGCAGCGGGCAGGTTTTATATGCTCCCTAAAATCCATAAACCTGGAAATCCAGGGCGCCCAATAGTTTCATGCAACGGTACAGCTACCGAGAACATTTCAAGCTTTGTTGACCACCTTCTTAAAGATATACCTCCTAAACTACCATCCTACATTAAGGACACCAATCACTTTCTTCAAGTTCTAAGCGAATGTCAGCCTCCTTCTTCCAGTTTGCTAGTCACGCTAGACGTTTCCTCTTTATATACTAACATCCCCCACGAGGATGGCATTGCTGCAGCTGAAAGGGCATTTTCAAAATATTCTGATACCTCATACGATCCTTGTGTCCTATGCACATTTCTCAATCTTATTCTGAAAAATAACAACTTCGAATTTGACGGTAAGCACTACTTGCAAGTTCAGGGCACGGCTATGGGTACAAAAATGGCACCTAACTATGCAAATATATTTATGGGAGCTCTAGAGGAAGAATTTCTGTCTAAGCGCCTGAAGAAGCCCACGCTTTACAAGCGGTTCCTCGACGACATCTTCATGGTGTGGCCACACTCAGAAGATGACCTAATCACATTTATCAGCGACTTTAACAAAGCGCATCCGGCCATCAAGTTCACCCATTCTTATTCCCCTTTAACTGTTAACTTTCTCGATGTCCAAGTAAAGTTAACAAACGGGGCCTTGTCCACAAACCTGTTCCGTAAACCTACGGACTCTCAACAGTATCTAGCATTTAACAGTTGTCACCCGCGTCATACTAAACTTGCCATCCCTTACAGCCAAGCACTTCGATACAGGCGCATCTGTTCCAGCGACGCTGACTTGGACAGAAATCTAGCTCAACTTAGGGAAACATTCATCGGTCGTCAATTTCCACCTAGCTTAGTTGACGACGTTCTAAACAAAGCCCGCAAAGCAGATCGCAAATCCCTGTTCGAAAACCACAAACGCGTGTTAGATAATGGTTCCGTAAACCTCATCTTAACATTTAGCAGCAATATTCCAAGCGTTAACAATATACTAAACCGTCATCATAGTATCCTTCTCCAATCAGAGCGCATGGGACAAATTTTCCCTCAGCCACCGCGGGTAACCTACAGGCGTGCGCGCAACCTGCACGATAATCTAGTTAGCTCTCAAGTTAGCAAAGCAGCGCATCCAGGAAACGGCTGTCACCCGTGCGATGGTCGAAGGTGTCAAATATGCAAATTAATGCAAAGCACCCAAGTACTTAAAAGTACTAATTCCAATTTTTCCGTCAAAATTAATGGTGACTTCGACTGTAATTCATCTAACGTCATTTATGTCATTCAGTGCGGCATGTGCCAAGCACAATACGTAGGTCAGACTAAAACATCATTTCGGATCAGGTTCAACAACCACCGATCTGACGTTACCAAAAAGCCAAACCTCCCGGTTTCTCGCCATTTCAAACAACCAGGTCATTCACTAAATAACGTGTCACTTTTTATTCTCCAGTCAGATTTTAGCTGAGATCGGTGCAGGGAACAACGCGAATCTTATCTCATTTACAAATTCCAATCAACCATTAACGAAGATCTGGGAGCACTTTCAACGGTAAGAAATTTGGCCGCCTAGATGAGCTACACTTTCCTCCTTTTCGTTTCCCTTCTGTTTTTCTTTCTTTCTTTTTTTTTTTTCAGCAAAGTTTGAAGCAGCGCTCACCCTGCCCGGAATTTTCCCCAAAGCGGACAGTGACCTACGGCGAATGACATCACCACCCGAACTTGACCTTCTGGAATATTCCCGAATCTGACTCACTGACAAACGCCTGTAGCGTGCCCGTACCGATTATGACGTCATGTAGCAAACCTATTTAAGAAATGTGTAATCAGCTACGCATCTTTTGTCCTGACGAAGACAGTGCCACTGTCGAAACGTCGACCCCTTGCCCATTTTACTTTTTAACGTCTCCCCATGTAATAAACTAGTGTTTTTAACTTCCCTAAAATCTGTTTCCGCGTCTTTTTTTGAACTTATATATATATATATATATATATATAATATCCAGGAGATTACGTTCCCTACATTAGGGCACACACTCAACATCTTTTAGAGAGATCTGGAGCTACTAGATTGCATGAATATCAAATCTGCCCATGGCATAACACAACATGAAAAAATTAGTAAGAGTTGCAGGTTAATGTGAAAAACTTTCCTCCCAGTGCACTTAACTGAATCAACATGATCCCCAACAACAAGATAACTATGGTCTTGAAACACCGCTGTACACACATTAAATACCCTCTTTTATGATCACCTGCACCTACTATATTGAAACATGCCATCTACAACAAGGTTACATCAATTTTAAGAAGTTTCATTTCATTACGTGATGTTGTGAATACCTGAAGCCCTTATGTCTTCAATTTAATGCATGTTCATTTGCCTTCAGCAGCGTCAAACTCGCCATCCGCAGCCAGTGAAGCCGTTCTGGTGTACGTGGGACTACATCAAGGCTGCTGTTACAGACTTTTTTCCCTTTTAATCAAGGTATGCTTTTATAGCAGGAACGTATTTCCATAACTGTCAAATAACAAAGATAACAAACTAAAATTTGTAATTAATTCCGTTCAGTAGTCATAAGTCTTCTTTGCAACAGAACACACAAATATATGAGCATATAGAGACTTCAAGGCATGCGTAAAATGGGAAGTATGTCTTGTTTGAATAATATGTAGTATTTTTTGAATAGTTCGGCTTCTGCTGCATGCAAATCTGCATCTCTCAGTCAGCTGGACTCATGCAGTTTCACTTTGTCACAACTGCTTGGTCCATGGCCAAATCAAGCCCACAATGCTCTATGCTAAAAGCACTTCTAAACTTCTTGGACACCGTAGTACGTCAGCCCTTACTCTGAGCTGATTCATTATTGAACTTCACCACATTACCACAAAGGGGTAGGACATCACCCCTGGCATTGAAACTCTCCAATCATTAAAAATGGTGAAAATGCCATTGTAGGGAAACACTTAAAAGACAGCATAAGACGGAGACACTTTATTTTCCAACTTTAGTGACTCGTATCTCCAACTCTCCAGTCATCATTAAAATAAAGCTGTTGCTCATGGGGATGTTTGGTTTGTATCGGGGGTGCTGTCAAGGCACACCCTAACATTTCACTCTTGCTGTCGACTGGTCACAGAAAATAATGCTACCTGATCAATACTTCACCATGAAGAAAGCAATGCCATAGTTCCCACTAGTCCTTGAAACCCTTGACTACACTAAAAATAACTTTTTGAAGGCTTTGAAAACTAATTTTCCCACAGTCCTTGAAAACCTTTGAATTTGCACCTTTTTCTTATTCCCACGGATCTGCAGTGCAAACTCTACATCTCCGACATGTGCACAATGGCTCGAAAACACAAGAATAGCTTATTGTAATAACTGCAAGATGATGAATGGGGAGTTTCATCGCCAAGGGCGATATCCTGCCTCATTGCTGGTGGTGATGCAGGGAATGAAATAATGAACCCCTTCACAATAAGGATACCTTTCTGGATACTCTGGGACCATAGTATCCAGAAAGGTGAAGAGAGCTCTGAGGGCAAAGCGTAACTAAGCTGGATGTGGCCGGGGACCAAACAATTTTTAGAGAGAGAGAGATGGGGGCAAGTGTCCAGCTAGTGACTAGACCTGGAGAGTGTGGTTCAGGAAGCTTGGTAGTGTGGGCAATGGAGAAGAATGTGATCGAGATCTTCAACAGCACCGCAGTGACAGCATTGGGGAGAGTCAACTTGTCTCAGGCGGTAACACCACTGCGCTGTAAAAGCAACATCGAGGCACATTCGATGAACTAATGCGGCATCTTGACGAGAGGTATGTTGAGGAATGCGGAAAGCGAGCGCTGGATCAACTGTGCTCAGCATGGCTGGGGGAAGAATGTCAGCGGTCTGTCGGCGGGAAGCCAGGCAGGTCATGAGGCATCAAAGTACAGAACGACAATCTCCTCTCAGCAGCGCAATACGCGTCCGTATCCGAGACGAGAGAGCTGCTTCTGCCACACTGTCGGCCAGTTTATTCCCTTGGACACCGCTATGGGCTGGAACCCATTGGAAAACCAGCCTGTGACCTGCTTCATAGCCAAGGTTGTAAGCCATTAAGACATCCATCACCAACGGTGTGGGTGAGCCTCGGATGCCCGAATTTCCAATAGCTTGCAGCGCAGATGTAGAGTCAGTGAACACGACCCATTCCCGTGGGGTAAAATCAACGATGTGCAGCAGAAAGAAAAGTACGGCATAGAGTTCCGCAGCTGTGGATGAGCTCATTCTAATTAGAATGAGTAGTGCAAACAAGAAGTATGACGAATAAATGGCACACTTCATTGTATTAATTTGTTTCCTTTCTGTCCTATGATCTTTAAAAGAGATCCTCAATCATCGATGAAAGATGAAAGTCACTGAAAAGATTAGCCAGCTGTAGGACTCGTACCCACATCTTCTGGATTACCGGTCCAGGACTCTAACAATTGAGCTAAGCTAACACGCCTTCTCAGCGACTTCCAGGGTGCGTCATCTGAACCTTGGGACAAACCAGTCACTCTCTCTCACTCAGCTTCCTTTCACTCTTACATTTTTGCTGACTCATACACACATTAATACGGCGGGGTCGACACAAGCGGCAACTGTTGAACATGAGACAACTGATGTTCTGAGGCTGGAACAACGTAGAATTATGTATGTTTTTGTCCCTTCTATGTTGTTCCAGCATCAGAACATCAGTTGTCTCATCCTCAATCATGTTTGTGATCACTATTTATGCTAGGGACCCCTGGCAAGGGGTATTATATAATGAAGAGGACTGAAAAATGTGCGGTACCAGCTACTTCATTGAATGCAGCACTCCCCATGCACCTATTCTGTCGTGTAATGACTCTAGCTTATAAATATTTTTGTGAAATACGGATGGCCATAACACTTCGACTCCTGGCAGAACGACGGTTGAGCCTTGAAAGGTCCTTGAAACACCCTTGAATTATCGATGAAAGATGAAAGTCACTGAAATGGTTAGCTAGCTGTAGGGCTCGAACCCACATCTTCTGGATTGGCAGTCCAGAATTGGCAGTGGAATTGGCAGTTGGAATTGTCAGTCCAGAATCTGGCAATCCAAAAGATGTGGGTTCGAGCCCTACAGCTAGCTAACCTTTTCAGTGACTTTCATCTTTCATCGTTAATTTCTTAAGCAAATTGAGGTTTTGTATGTATTTGTCCCTTCTATGTTGTTCCAGCCTCAGAACATCAGTTCTTTCACCTTTGAATTGTTTATCCAAAATTGTTTGGTAACTGCATTCTCTTCTGAGTAATATTTATCTCACTTGCGGGAAAACATGTGGAAAGTAGGTCTGTACTTTTGTGCACTGTGCACAGCTCTTGTAGGTTACAAAAACTCAGTCTGCAAAATAGAAAGCCTCATTATTCAGCTCATCAAACTCCTTAGCTAAATGGTTTCTTCAGAGGCGTAGAAAGTACAACGTGACAAGCAGATGGGTGATTCCAAATCACTGACTCAGGTGAAATCTTCCACCCTTTACACTCTACATGCATAGGTTTTTTTAAAACAAACTGTGTCATGGTATATGGAATTTGAGACGTTTTGCGAGGTGTTTGGAGATTAATGATGAAAGGCTGATGAGGCTTTGTGTGTATTTGTCCTTTCTGTGTGTTCCAGCCCCAGAACACCAATTGCCATCATGTTTTGAGAGGCCCGTTCTAATTTTTCTCAACTCTATTTTGTAATCAAACTTTTCTACGCTAGTTATTATACCATAACCTTCACACTATTGGTCTGTAGTTACTGTCAAAAACAGGTCTGTAGCACCTTTTGCCATATAGAAGTAATACATAAGTAAAATACATGATCCGTACGAGTTTGTAGGAGTGTGCATGAGTTTGTGGGATGCCATCTTCCACATGCCACTTTCCACATACCTAAAATTCAGACATAGTTCACATAACTTAATAATAAATTACCCGCAGTGACAACCTCTCGGCGACAGACATTGCTCTTACACGGATGATGAAGTCAACGTAATTTCTTGGAGATGCGAAGATATGCAGTGACGGTAAAAAAGGATGCAACGCGCCGTAAACCAAACTGTACACCACTGCTAGAATGAACACCCGGCACTGCTTTGACAGCGAAAAAGCAATACCCCAATACATATGTTTTAACTCAACAGCATAATAAAATACACGCAGTACTAATCAACACAAGCAGTCAACCGCAGCACGTCAACATATGAGAGCCGTCGAAAAGGCTAGGCAACACAGGTTTCGTCTGGTCTGGTTAATCCTGTTTATTCCCCGTCCACCAAGCACAGCAGAACAGATCACTCACACAAGTCAATCAACCGGCATTTTCATCAAAGAACAATAAATCGCAGAAGCACACAGGGAGGGAACTACCAGGAACTACATTAGATGCGGATGCAGACAGCCTCGGCTGCTCATCTTGTCGACCAATCACAGAGGGTTTATTTCGAGGGTTTTATTTCGCTGGATTGATAGTACAAAGTTGATGTTTACGACTTTATTTTTCCATCGTGGATATGTACACGATTGATTTTGACGTGTTTATTTCGAAGGTTTTATTGTTATATGATTGATTTTTACATGGTGTATTTCAGCGGACTCCCGCGGGGATGACACTAGTCCAGAACGTCCTTTTGCGAACACGAACTTGCAATCGCAAGGAACTAATGCGTAGTTCAGAGTGGCTCGTTGCCATACATACCTGATAGAGAGATTGCGGCGGATCGCGAAACGCATCCGCAGTAACCGATCGCTCCTCCAAGAGAGATAAGATTGTGAAGCGTTTCCTTCTAAGTCAGCAAAACTTTTGTAGAGCATCGACACGGCCACAAAGGTCTGGAGGGCAATTCTATTTCCGAAGGATGCACCCGCACAAAACAATCCTCTTGCGGCATTGGTCATCGTTGAGCGTGTAGAAGAAAACACACTAGTGACAGACTTAGACTGTCAGTAGGTTGGTAGACTCCGTCGTACCAACGGCACCTGCGGCTGCCTCGACGACTGCGCTACACAGCAGTTTTGTCCAGAGCTTGACGGCCGAAATTCACCCACAATGGCCCTGTCCAGCGGAGGTTATGGAGTGCTACTTCACTCTAATCGAGGTCAAGACAGCGTTGAAATTTGCGATTGTGGGCTCATCCCCGGGACCAGACAAAACCACTTATGCCGCACCGCGGAACCTTGACGGCCAATCACTCCAAGCTCTCCTTCATGTTTATAATACGTCTTGGCAACAGGGATCCCGACCATCTACCTGGAAGGAGGCATTAGTTGTTCCCGTCCTGAAACCAAACAAGTCTGCAAAAGCCCTCTCCTGTTTTCGCCCTGTGAGCCCGATAAGCTGTGTGGGAAAACTGATTGAGAGAATGGTTCTGCATCGTTTCGGCTAGTGGCTCTCTCAGCTTCTCGTCGAGGCGCGGCCGCAGTAATTTGACGGACTTTGGGGTCCACCTTGACAGGGAGGAAATGGAAGGGCTGCACAACTCACATAGGGGGCAGTATGTGTCATGCCAACGTTTTTCTGGCCTTGTCGCGCAATGCGTCATAATAAGTGCGTCTCAGGTGTCTGCGCAGGTGTGTTCATACTAATGATGTCAGGAATTTCGAGAATCGAGTTCGCAAAAGTTCGCGAAGTTCGAACTTTTCTTCAGAAAGCTCGAAAACGTTCGCAGAATTTCGACTTGGGGACGCAGATCTCCTGATCGGAAGCAGAAGCATATGTTCTGCGACTCGAGAAGTAGCCAAGTACACAAGTTATGTTTATATTATGACGTTTTTTATTTTCATTCTATACTTTGTGAGTATATCATGGTATATTTTTCTTACACTAGCAAAGTGGATGGGAACCTCGCAAGGAAAGAAATGTATAATGCGGGTCACCTGCTGGCGTGACTGTAAGGCACCACCTGAGGACACATAGAGTTAATATAGGAAGACTCTAGAGAATGTACTTGGGGTGCTGTTAATGGAATTCTTCTACACCCGAACGTGACCGCTCTGACACAGCCATCCGTTCGTCATGGACAGTGTTAGTGGACGAATTCGCACCCCCTAACTACAGCGGAGCTGGTCCGTTTTTTGCCAACGCTGTGCAAACGGGGGAACGAGCCGATGGAGGGAACGATGTCCAGCTTAGGAAGCGAGGCAAGTCGTCTAATTGCGTTGAGTACGCACGCATCTTCGAGATGCGTGCATAATTGAGTAGTATTATGGGAATCACTATGTGAACGTCATATCAAACGCGAATACTATCTTATCTATCAGTTTACCTGCGACACCGCCAACCCTTTGCTTTCCACCAACACAGATTTTTGTCGGCTACGATATGCTGAAATGGCGTTTTTATTATGCTTTGCGAGCGTAAATCGTTACCCATCGTAACGAATGTAGGCATGTATTTCCGAAGACAACTGTAATCCAAAAATGAATACAGACACTAAACCGTCATCTTCATGCTACTCTGTGGACAAACGCGAACCGAAAATGTCAAAACGAAACCACCCGCTATTCCAAGCTCTGGCCTGTCGAGTTTCGTGATAATAAAGTGACGAACGAACGACAGCACACAAGCAAGTGATGTAGTGGGAAAATATTCACTGCTTATTTGTTTGACAAATACGTATGCGATGCGCACATGGCACGAGGAATTTAGATAGGAAGTGATTAATTTAGGAAAACGGGCACGTCAAGTTTAAGAATGAAGAACCCAACGGAAGGCAACGCCGTAAATGACCAACGGACGGCAGTTCCCTTGTGGTGACGATTCTTTGAGCGAGTCCGACCCCCCTGGGAGAAGCAACCTTGCCTTCCGGTGCCCCCACAGGTTTTTAACTTTTCATTGGAAAGGTCAAGGTTGCATCAGTGAAAAGCAAATTCAGACGGTTTCGTTTTTAAAGGAAACATGAATAAAATAAAGAAAAATAGGAAAAGCTAGGAAGCAAGCGAGCTGGTGAAGATGATGCATGATATAAAACCTCTAGTCTCGAGGTTTTACATCATCAATAAAGTGAACATAGCAGGAGCAGACAAGCTAACTGGTGTTGAATTGATATTAACATTGCCTTGAGTTTGAGGGGGAAACACTCGTCCTGTGTTCGTCCTGTGTTTTCCCCTCACACTCAAGACAATGTTAATATGAATAAAGTGTTCAATTCGTAATGGACAAACTAGTTTGCAGGAGCAACAGAATTCAGAAAGTTTCGTTTTCAAATGAAACTGCTCAAATTTTACATTCGGAGTAAAGAAAGTGTTGATAGTCCGCAGGAGCGGCACGAGAGTTGAAAAAGTTTCGTTTTCAAAAGAAACCTGCTCAAATGTTAAATTCGAAGTCAAGAAGCTGTTGATAGTTATCAGGAACACAACTTAAATTTAATTTCGGATTGTGCAAATTATTGGTAGTTAGCTGGAGCGAAACGCAAATTTCGTAACGCAAACGCAAGTTTAGGAAGGCAGTTGCCTCAGGACAGAAGCCGCATATATTTCGAACAGAGACTGTTCCTCTTCTGGGCACCGTCCTTTTGGCAACGTCCTTTTGGCAACGTCCATCATTGACATGGTAGTTAAAGGGTTAGGTGTGACGTGTTTAAAGGTTCATGCGAATTGTGGGTCAACAGCCCGGAGAGAAGAAATGGTTCGTACGGGCTTCTACGGCCGGAGTGGGCAGGGGATTATGTGAACGAAGTGAGATAGGCTCCTAACCGGTTACAGAAAAAAAAAGGGAGGTTCACGAACACGTGGACGAAACGGGTCAACAGGCAAGAATTGGCAAACATAGCGAAAGATAAAGAGGTACGTAAGTTTAGTTTTGGAAACAAACAACTTAAAATTATACAGGAGCGAAACGTGAATTCAGGTGTGCTGGACTGGCTTGGCTCAAGCGACTTGAAGATCGGTGAAGGGCACCACCTATATGTCACGATACTACTGATAGTTCGAAAAAACTATGGCGGTACTATCGAAATGCCGGTTCACTCGATAGTTGGACAATCGATAGTCAAAAACCATCGATACTATCGAATGTTTCGATAGTATCTTCAATCTCATATCATCGTCATCATCATCTGTTGCACAAAAATTGTTGCGCTATGTTACAATGAGTGGCGAGTGTCCCAATCACTAGCTACGCCAGCGTCGAAGAGCAGGACGGAAAAAATCGCAGACCAACTACGAGAACCGTACGGCAGCGACTATCCAAGCAGTGACGAAGCTACACAGATAACGAAGCGAGCAGGATACAACGATCATGGGCACTTGACGAGGCCTCGCCCGCCGGCATCATGCACAGACTAAGTGGAGCTATTGCTAGTGTTCGTAACTGGTTATAAATTGTTATCCAGACCAGTAGATATGCAGCATTGGTACGGTGCCTTTTTTCCAATATGGAGCAGTCACAACAGATCCAAAGTTGTTAGAATATGGATATGAAATAGGTCTTCCGACGTGGAACTCACAGTGCTGCTGCCATTTTGGAGGAACGTTGGAGAGTCTACATAAAATTAGTAACGTCGCTCCGGCATTGGTAGGTTACCTTTTTTCCAATATGGGGCAGTCGTCATCGATCCAAAGTTGTTGGAACATGGACACGGAACAGCTGTGTCCACGTGGGATTCACAGCACTGGAACCATGTCGGAGAAATGATGAGGGGTCAACATAAAATTCGTAACGTCGCTCCAGCATAGGTACGGTGCTTTTTTTCCAATATGGGGCAGTCACAACAGATCCAACGTTGTTAGAATATGGATATGAAATAGTTGTTCCGACGTGGAACTCACAGTGCTGCAGCAGTTTTGGAGGAACGTTGGAGAGTCTACATAAAATTAGTAACGTCGCTCCGGCATTGGTAGGTTACCTTTTTTCCAATATGGGGCAGTCGTCATCGATCCAAAGTTGTTGGAACATGGACACGGAACAGCTGTGTCCACGTGGGATTCACAGCACTGGAACCATGTCGGAGAAATGATGAGGGGTCAACATAAAATTCGTAACGTCGCTCCAGCATAGGTACGGTGCTTTTTTTCCAATATGGGGCAGTCACAACAGATCCAACGTTGTTAGAATATGGATATGAAATAGTTGTTCCGACGTGGAACTCACAGTGCTGCAGCAGTTTTGGAGGAACGTTGGAGAGTCTACATAAAATTAGTAACGTCGCTCCGGCATTGGTATGGTGCCTTTTTTCCAATATGGGGCAGTCGTCATCGATCCAAAGTTGATAGAACATGGACACGGAAGAGCTGTGTCCACGTGGGATTCACAGCACGGGAACCATGTCGGAGAAATGATGAGGGGTCAACACAAAAATTTGTAACGTTGCTCCAGCATTGGTACGGTGCCTTTTTTCCAATATGGGGCAGTCACAACAGATCCAACGTTGTTAGAGTATGGATATGAAATAGTTGTTCCGACGTGGAACTCACAGTGCTGCAGCAATTCATAAAATTAGTAACGTCGCTCCGGCATTGGTATGGCGCCTTTTTTCCAATATGGGGCAGTCGTCATCAATCAAAAGTTGTTGGAACATGGACACGGAACAGCTGTGTCCACGTGGGATTCACAGCACTTGAACCATGTAGGAGAAATGATGAAGGGTCAACATAAAATGTGTAACGTTGCTCCAGCATTGATATGGTGCCTTTTTTTCCAATATGGGGCACTCACAACAGATACAACATTGTTAGAATATGGATATGAAATATCACAGTGCTGCAGCAATTTTGGAGGAACGTTGGAGAGTCTACATAAAATTAGTAACGTCGCTCCTGCATTGGTATGGTGCCTTTTTTCCAATATGGGGCAGTCGTCATCGATCCAAAGCTGTTAGAACATGGACACGGAACAGCTGTGTCCACGTTGGATTCACAACACTGGAACCATGTCGGAGAAATGATGAGGGGTCAACATAAAATTTGTAACGTCGCTCCGGCATTTGTACGGTGCATTTTTTACAATATGGGGCAGTCGTCATCGATCCAACGTTGTTAGAAAATGGACACGGAATAGCTGTGTCCACGTGGGATTCAGAGCGTTGGATCGGTGGCGACTGCCCCATATGGGAAAAAAGGCACCATACCAATGCCGGAGCGACGTTACTTATTTTATCTAGACTCTCCAACGTTCCTCAAAAATTGCTGCAGCACTGTGAGCTCCACGTCGGAACAGCTATTTCATATCCATATTCTAACAACGTTGGATCCGTTGTGACTGCCCCATATTGGAAAAAGTGCACCGTACCAATGCTGGAGCAACGTTACTTATTTTATGTGGACTTTCCAAAGCTCCTCCAAAATTGCTGCAGCGCTGTGAATTCCACGTCGGTACAGCTATTTCATATCCATATTCTGACAACGTTGGATCGGTGGCGACTGCCCCATATTGGAAAAATGGCATCTTACCAATGCCGGAGCGACGTTACTAATTTTATGTAGATTCTCCACGTTCCTGCAAAATTGCTGCAGCGCTGTGAATTCCACGTAGGTATAGCTACTTCATATCCATATTCTGACAACGCTGGATCGGTGGGGACTTCCCCATATTCGAAAAAAGGCACCATACCAATGGTGAAGCGACGTTACTAATTTTATGTAGACTCTCCAACGTTTCTCCAAATTTGCTGCAGCACTGTGAGTTCCACGTCGGAATAGCTATTTCATATCCATATTCTGACAACGTTGGATCGGTGGCGACTGCCCCATATTGGAAAAAAGGCACCATACCAATCCCGGAGCGACATTACTTATTTTATCTAGACTCTCCAACGTTCCTCCAAAATTGCTGCAGCACTGTGAGTTTTACGTCGTAAGAGCAATTTCATATCCATATTCTAACAACGTTGGATCCGTTGTGACTGCCCCATATTGGAAAAAGCGCACCGTACCAATGCTGCAGCAACGTTACTTATTTTATGTGGACTCTCCCAAGTTCCTCCAAAATTGCTGCAGCGCTGTGAGTTCCACGTCGGAACAGCTATTTCATATCCATATTCTGACAACGTTGGATCGGTGGCGACTGGCCCATATTGAAAAAATGGCATCATACCAATGCCGGAGCGACGTTACTAATTTCATGTAGATTCTCCAACGTTCCTCCAAAATTGCTGCACCGCTGTGAATTCCACGTCGGTACAGCTATTTCCTATCCATATTCTGACAACGTTGGATCGATGGGGACTACCCCATATTCGAAAAAAGGCACCATACCAATGGTGGAGCGACGTTACTAATTTTATGTAGACTCTCCAACGTTTCTCCAAATCTGCTGCTGCACTATGAATTATTCCACGTTGGTACAGCTATTTCATGTCCATATTCTGACAACGTTGGATCGGTGGCGACTCCCCATATTGGAAGAAATCGACCATGCCAATGCCGGAGCGACGTTACTAATTTTATGTAGACTCTCCAACGTTCCTCCAAAATTGCTGCAGCGCTGTGAGTTCCACGTCGGAACAGCTATTTCATATCCATATTCTAACAACGTTGGATCCGTTGTGACTGCCCCATATTGGATAAAACGCACCATACCAATGGTGGAGCGACGTTACTTATGTTATGTAGACTCTCCAACGTTCCTCCAAAATTGCTGCAGCGCTGTGAATTCCACGTCGGTACAGCTATTTCATATCCATATTCTGACAACGTTGGACTGGTGGCGACTGCCCCATATTGGAAAAATGGCACAATACCAATACCGAAGCGACGTCACTAATTTTATGTAGACTCTCCAACATTCCTCCAAAATTGCTGCAGCGGTGTGAATTCCACGTTGGTACAGCTATTTCATATCCATATTCTGACAACGTTGGATCGGTGGCGACTGCCCCATATTGGAAGAAAGGCACCATACCAATGTCCGAGCGACGTTACTAATTTTATGTAGACTCTCCAACATTCCTCCAAAAATTGCTGCAGCGGTGTGAATTCCACGTTGGTACAGCTATTTCATATCCATATTCTGACAACGTTGGATCGGTGGCGACTGCCCCATATTGGAAGAAAGGCACCATACCAATGTCCGAGCGACGTTACTAATTTTATGTAGACTCTCCAACGTTCCTCCAAAATTGCTGCAGCGGTGTGAATTCCACGTCGGTACAGCTATTTCATATCCATATTCTGACAACGTTTGATGGGTGGATACTACCCCATATTCGAAAAAAGGCACCATACCAATGGTGGAGCGACGTTACTAATTTTATGTAGACATTCCAACGTTTCTCCAAATCTGCTGCAGCACTGTGAATTCCACGTTGGTACAGCTATTTCATGTCCATATTCTGAGAACGTTGGATCGGTGGCGACTCCCCATATTGGAAGAAATCGACCATACCAATGCCGGAGCGACGTTACTAATTTTATGTAGACTCTCCAACGTTCCTCCAAAATTGCTGCAGCACTGTGAGTTCCACGTCGGAACAGCTATTTCATATCCATATTCTAACAGCGTTGGACCCGTTGTGACTGCCCCATATTGGATAAAACGCACCATACTAATGGTGGAGCGACGTTACTTATTTTATGTACACTCTCCAACGTTCCTCCAAAATTGGTGCAGCGCTGCGAATTCCAGGTCGGTACAGCTATTTCATATCCATATTCTGACAACGTTGGATCGGTGGCGACTGCCCCATATTGAAAAAAGGGCACCATACCAATACCGGAGCGACGTTACTAATTTTATGTAGACTTCCCAACGTTCCTCCAAAATTGCTGCAGCACTGTGAATTCCACGTTGGTACAGCTATTTCATATCCATATTCTGACAACGTTAGATCGGTGGCGACTGCCCCATATTGGAGGAAAGGCACCATACCAATGTAGGACCGACGATACTAATTTTATGTAGACTCTCCAACGTTCCTCCAAAATTGCTGCAGCACTGTGAGTTCCACGTCGGAACAGCTATTTCATATCCATATTCTGACAACGTTGGGTCGGTGGCGACTGCCCCATATTGGAAGAAAGGCACCATACCAATGTCGGAGCGACGATACTAATTTTATCTAGACTCTCCAACGTTCCTCCAAATTGCTGCAGCACTGTGAGTTCCACGTCGGAACAGCAATTTCATATCCATATTCTAACAACGTTGGATCCGTTGTGACTGCCCCATATTGGAAAAAGCGCACCGTACCAATGCTGCAGCAACGTTACTTATTTTATGTAGACTCTCCAACGTTCCTCCAAAATTGCTGCAGCGCTGTGAATTCCACGTCGGTACAGCTATTTCATATCCATATTCTGACAACGTTGGATCGGTGGCGACTGCCCCATATTGGAAAAATGGCACAATACCAATACCGAAGCGACGTTACTAATTTTATGTAGACTCTCCAACGTTCCTCCAAAATTGCTGCAGTGGTGTGAATTCCACGTCGGTACAGCCATTTCATATCTATATTCTGACAACATTGGATCGGTGGGGACTGCCCCATATTGGAAAAATGGCACCATGCCAATGCCGGAGCGACGTTACTAATTTTATGTAGACTCTCCAACGTTTCTCCAAATCTGCTGCTGCACTGTGAATTCCACGTTGGTACAGCTATTTCATGTCCATATTCTGACAACGTTGGATCGGTGGCGACTCCCCATATTGGAAGAAATCGACCATACCAATGCCGGAGCGACGTTACTAATTTTATGTAGACTCTCCAACGTTCCTCCAAAATTGCTGCAGCACTGTGAGTTCCACGTCGGAACAGCTATTTCATATCCATATTCTAACAACGTTGGATCCGTTGTGACTGCCCCATATTGGATAAAACGCACCATACCAATGGTGGAGCGGCGTTACTTATTTTATGTAGACTCTCCAGCGTTCCTCCAAAATTGGTGCAGCGCTGCGAATTCCAGGTCGGTACAGCTATTTCATATCCATATTCTGACAACGTTGGATCGGTGGCGACTGCCCCATATTGAAAAAAAGGGCACCATACCAATACCGGAGCGACGTT
Source organism: Ornithodoros turicata (assembly GCF_037126465.1). Taxonomy (NCBI): domain Eukaryota; kingdom Metazoa; phylum Arthropoda; class Arachnida; order Ixodida; family Argasidae; genus Ornithodoros; species Ornithodoros turicata. The sequence goes on along the minus strand of NC_088201.1, from coordinate 194,363,065 downwards.
ACTAATTTTATGTAGACTTCCCAACGTTCCTCCAAAATTGCTGCAGCACTGTGAATTCCACGTTGGTACAGCTATTTCATATCCATATTCTGACAACGTTAGATCGGTGGCGACTGCCCCATATTGGAAGAAAGGCACCATACCAATGTCGGAGCGACGATACTAATTTTATATAGACTCTCCAACGTTCCTCCAAAATTGCTGCAGCACTGTGAGTTCCACGTCGGAACAGCTATTTCATATCCATATTCTGACAACGTTGGGTCGGTGGCGACTGCCCCATATTGGAAGAAAGGCACCATACCAATGTCGGAGCGACGATACTAATTTTATGTAGACTCTCCAACGTTCCTCCAAAATTGCTGCAGCACTGTGAATTCCACGTTGGTACAGCTATTTCATATCCATATTCTGACAACGTTAGATCGGTGGCGACTGCCCCATATTGGAAGAAAGGCACCATACCAATGTCGGAGCGACGATACTAATTTTATGTAGACTCTCCAACGTTCCTCCAAAATTGGTGCAGCGCTGCGAATTCCAGGTCGGTACAGCTATTTCATATCCATATTCTGACAACGTTGGATCGGTGGCGACTGCCCCATATTGAAAAAAAGGGCACCATACCAATACCGGAGCGACGTTACTAATTTTATGTAGACTTCCCAACGTTCCTCCAAAATTGCTGCAGCACTGTGAATTCCACGTTGGTACAGCTATTTCATATCCATATTCTGACAACGTTAGATCGGTGGCGACTGCTACATATTGGAAGAAAGGCACCATACCAATGTCGGAGCGACGATACTAATTTTATGTAGACTCTCCAACGTTCCTCCAAAATTGCTGCAGCACTGTGAGTTCCACGTCGGAACAGCTATTTCATATCCATATTCTGACAACGTTGGGTCGGTGGCGACTGCCCCATATTGGAAGAAAGGCACCATACCAATGTCGGAGCGACGATACTAATTTTATGTAGACTCTCCAACGTTCCTCCAAAATTGCTGCAGCGCTGTGAATTCCACGTCGGTACAGCTATTTCATATCCATATTCTGACAACGTTGGATCGGTGGCGACTGCCCCATATTGGAAAAATGGCACAATACCAATACCGAAGCGACGTTACTAATTTTATGTAGACTCTCCAACGTTCCTCCAAAATTGCTGCAGTGGTGTGAATTCCACGTCGGTACAGCCATTTCATATCCATATTCTGACAACATTGGATCGGTGGGGACTGCCCCATATTGGAAAAATGGCACCATACCAATGCCGGAGCGACGTTACTAATTTTATGTAGACTCTCCAACGTTTCTCCAAATCTGCTGCAGCACTGTGAATTCCACGTTGGTACAGCTATTTCATGTCCATATTCTGACAACGTTGGATCGGTGGCGACTCCCCATATTGGAAGAAATCGACCATACCAATGCCGGAGCGACGTTACTAATTTTATGTAGACTCTCCAACGTTCCTCCAAAATTGCTGCAGCACTGTGAGTTCCACGTCGGAACAGCTATTTCATATCCATATTCTAACAACGTTGGATCCGTTGTGACTGCCCCATATTGGATAAAACGCACCATACCAATGGTGGAGCGGCGTTACTTATTTTATGTAGACTCTCCAACGTTCCTCCAAAATTGGTGCAGCGCTGCGAATTCCAGGTCGGTACAGCTATTTCATATCCATATTCTGACAACGTTGGATCGGTGGCGACTGCCCCATATTGAAAAAAAGGGCACCATACCAATACCGAAGCGACGTTACTAATTTTATGTAGACTTCCCAACGTTCCTCCAAAATTGCTGCAGCACTGTGAATTCCACGTTGGTACAGCTATTTCATATCCATATTCTGACAACGCTAGATCGGTGGCGACTGCCCCATATTGGAAGAAAGGCACCATACCAATGTCGGAGCGACGATAATAATTTTATGTAGACTCTCCAACGTTCCTCCAAAATTGCTGCAGCACTGTGAGTTCCACGTCGGAACAGCTATTTCATATCCATATTCTGACAACGTTGGGTCGGTGGCGACTGCCCCATATTGGAAAAAATGCTCCATACCAACGCCGGAGCAACGTTACTTATTTCATCTAGACTCTCCAACGTTCCTCCAAAATTGCTGCAGCACTGTGAGTTCCACGTCGGAACAGCTATTTCATATCCATATTCTAACAACATTGGATCCGTTGTGACCGCCCCATATTGGAAAAATGGCATCATACCAATGCCGGAGCGACTTTACTTATTTTAAAAATAACAAAGACGATTAAGAGCATCAACTGTTTATTATATACATAAAAACAAGACTTTCGTGCAGTAGGCTGCACTTCTTCAGGTTTGAGGACCTGTTACAAGTGGTGAAGCATATACAGTCGGACCTCGTTTTATGAACCCTCGATATACGAATTCCCTCAACTTACGAACGGCTCCACAGGGAACCAAACTTTTTCCGTGTATTTTGACCTCGTTTTACGAACCCTCGATATCCGAACTATGAACGGATTATTAGGGAACGGACCCAAAGTAGCCAAGCCATTCTGACCTCGATATACGAACGGGCGTTATGAACGTACAGAGGACAGGCCAATTGATCGGAGGATAATGAAAGTTCCTCAGTACATGCTGCCAAGGTCAAACATACAATATCCCAACGCCACTACGTTCCACAAACATAATTCACTGTTTCCTGAAAGAATAATTCGGGCGTTTACAGCCGAACGGTTGTGAGTTTGGACCAGGTCTCCGAGATGGAAACATCTTGCCGTTCCAAGAGAAAGCGTTCAGTCCTGACAGCCGGTGACAAGCGTGATATTTGCCGTTAGAAACAGTCTCATCCGCGCGCGATACGGTACTTTGATGACCGGGTGGATGAGTCAAGTGTCAGACTTCTGTCATCTCTTCTAAACAGGATAGACCCTGCAGAAAGTATGGTGCAAAGTACAATTACGCAATATTTTCAAAAATAAAACTTATTCAAATCAATTTCCCGTGGTTTTGTGATGTATTTGTGCAATGCACACCTCGGACCTCGATTTACGAATACCTCGATTTACGAACGATTTTCTGAGAAACGAAGGGTGTTCGTAAAGCGAGGTTTGACAAGACACATGGTACATGAGAAAAGGGTAAGGGTGAAGAGAACTACAAACGCAATACAAATATCAACAAAAATTAAAAACAAAACGCAATGAATAGGAGGTGGCTGGACAAGGTCAGACAGACATACAGACAAGTCGGAGTTGTACATGGAGGAAACCAATGAACATCACATGAATAGGCAGAGCAGCCAGTTGGCACAAAGAGCTTTAGAATGCGTACGGGGAATTAGGGCTCAACAGCGAAGGATTGAGGACACACAGCACCTTGATGGCTAAGAGCTTCCAGACTCTGGGAAAGTAACGCGGAGTTGGTGTCTTACTGATTGTATATCATCGTGTATGATGTGAAAAATGGCAGACAAGTGATAATACAATAAATAGACTCATAGTATAAAGGACTGTAATGGGCCGCCGTACACGTTGATGCCGTGCGGCTGTAACGTTGCAAATTTCGAAATGAAAAATGATTCTCGATTTTTGCGTTTGATGTCATTGGCGTACCCGGATTCTAAAATGGTGATAAGTATATGCTAGCAGATCATGTCCCGGAGGATTAAAATGTAGCGATATAGGCGATTGACGTTTATTAACAATATCTGATTTATGGCCATGAAATGTTTCACGGATGGTGTTACGTGTTTCACCTATATATTGTTTATTGCACAATTTGCATGTAATGAGATAGCAGACATTGAATGAGTTACAGTGAAGAGACTGCCGAATAGAGAAAACGAAACCATTAACAGTGCTACAGGTGGAGGTACATGTTGAAATAAATAAGCAAGTTTGGCAGCGGTTGCTGTTGCAAGGAGCGCAACCGGGACTCTGTTGATTATTGCGGGAGGAAGTGAGTAAGTCGCGTATGTTACGTGATCTCCGAAATGTAATAGCCGGAGCATTAGGGAAAATGTCTTTGAGATATTCATCGGCGTGGAGTATGTTTAAATGGCGTTTGAACACAGATCCTACATTACGGAGTGCGCGGTTGTAAGGTGTAATGAAAGTGCATTTATTATGAATTTGTGCCTTATTGGATTCACGAGAAAGCAACCTTCCCCTGTCTAGGGAGGTGGCTCTGGCTAGGGCATTGTCGATGAGTTCATCGGGATATCTGCGCTCCTTGAAGTCATTGCACATGTCCTTTGCATGCTTCAAAAAATCTTGTGTATTGGAACATATGCGTTTTAAACGTGTGAGTTGTCCAAATGGAATGTTTCGCTTTTGGATATTAGGGTGATGGCTGTTGAAATGAAGGTACTGCAGTTTGTCAGTTGAAGGTTTGTCAGTCGGCTTCTTATAGAGATCTGTGACGAGTTTACGCGACTCGACAGAAACAGTGACGTCTAGAAAGCTGATTGAAGTTCGAGAGTAGTTGCACGTGAATTTGATGGAATTGTGCCGTGAGTTAAAATGATCAAAAAATGAGAGTAGAGAGGTTTCGTCAGCTTGCCAGATGGCAAAAATATCATCAATGTATCGCAGGAATTCTAATGGTGTCACTGGAAAAGACTCTAAGGCTCTTTGTTCAAAAAGCCCCATGAAGCCCCATGCGCCCTGAACTTGGACATAATGTTTGTCATTAAAAACAAAGTTGTTGTACTGCAAGACTAACTCAAGAAGACAGATAATGGTTTTAGTTTGAAGAAGATCAGACGGAAAGGAGGATACACGATGATACACAATCAGTAAGACACCAACTCCGCGTTACTTTCCCAGAGTCTGGAACCTCTTACCCATAAAGGTGCTGTGTGTCCTCAATCCTTCGCTCTTGAGCCCTAATTCCCCGTACGCATTCTAAAGCTCTTTGTGCCAACTGGCTGCTGTGCCTATTCATGTGATGTTCATTGGTTTCCTCCACGTACAACTCCGACTCGTCTGTATGTCTGTCTGGCCTTGTCCAGCCACCTCCTATTGATAGCGTTTTGTTTTTCATTTTTGTTGATACTTGTATATATATTTTGTTGATGTTTTGTTTGTAGTTCTCTTCACCCTTACCCTTTTCTCTTGTACAATGTGACTTGGTTTTTGATATATGCTTCACCACTTGTAACAGGTCCTCAAACCTGAAGAAGTGCAGCCTACTGCACGAAAGTCTTGTTTTTATGTATATAGTAAACAGTTGATGCTCTTAACCGTCTTTGTTATTTTTGATTCTGCGTCGCCGGAAACTTGTACATTTTTTTTTTCTTCACGTTACTTATTTTATGTAGACTGTCCAACGTTCCTCCAAAATTGCTGCAGCGCTGTGAATTTCACGTCAGTACAGCTATTTCATATCCATATTCTGACAACACGGGATCGGTGGGGACAACCCACATTCGAAAAAAGGCACCATACCAATGGTGGAGCGACGTTACTTATTTTATGTAGACTCTCCAAAGTTCCTCCAAAACTGCTGGAGCGCTGTGAATTCCACGTCGGTACAGCTATTTCATATCCATATTCTGACAACGTTGGATCGGTGGGGACTGCCCCATATTCGAAAAAAAAGGCACCATACCAATGGTGGAGCGACGTTACTAATTTTATGTAGACTCTCCAACGTTTCTCCATTTGCTGCAGCAGTGTGAATTCCACGTCGGTACAGCTATTTCATAACGATCGAAGTGCGATGGTGCCTAGAAATGTCAAAAGAGCATTGAGCACAGTTCGTTGCTGGGCGGGATTGGGCCAGGGACCAAGCAGTTTCGATAGGGAGAAGTCGCGAGAGTCCAGCTGACGAAGAGACTCGGAGAGTGCGGTTCGGGAAGGTTGGTAGTGGGGGCAATGAAGAAGAATGAGCTCCACATCCTCTAGAGCACCACAGTGGCAGCAGATGGGAGAGTCAAGTTGTCGCAAGCGGTAAAGCCACAGAGCTGTTAAGGCCACATCGAGTCGCATTCGGTGGATTAATGCAGCATCTTGATGAGAGGTGTTTTGTGGCATACGGAATGCGAGCGTTGGATCTATCTGCTCACCATAGATGGGGGAAGAATATCGGTTATCCATTGGCGCGAAGCCACGGGTGTCACGAGGCGTCGTAGAATGGAACGGCGGTCTCCTCTCAGCAGAACAATACTGGTCCGTTTCCGATACGAGAGTGCTGCTTCTGCGGCGCTGTCGCCCTGCTCATTCCCCACGACACCACAATAGGCTGGAACCCATTGGAGAAGTAGCCTGTGGCCTGCTGCGTAGACAGTATGGTAAGCCATTAACACATCTGTGACTAGGGGTGTGGATCGGCCTCGTATGCCGGAATTTTCAATACCATGAAGTGAAGATTTGGAGTCTGTGAAGACTGCCCATTCCCGCGGGGTAAAATCAGCGATGTGTTGTAGAAAGAAAAGGATGGCATAGAGTTCCGTAGCTGTTGAGGAGGTTGGATGTGAAAGGCGTCGTCCTTGCACTGCGCCTTCGGATGGTATGACGAAAGCTGAGGCGGACTTGTTTCGGGATTCGCCATCTGTATATGCTGCTGTAAACGTAGAAAACGTCCCGTCTATCAGAGCATGAAAATGGGCTCGGAGGACTTCAGGTGTGAGAGCCAATCTGTTTTATTCGGCCTCACCGCCATTGTCTTGAGCCAGCAGTGTCGCCGCTACAAGCTTATAAGCGCGCGCCACGTGCCGTTGTGCGTTCCTTCATCGTACGACGTTCATCATCGTACGTCGCTAGTCTGTTGGATCCTTACTTTAGATCATTCGGCCCTTCATCACCCAAATTGCTCGGTATATCTGTTCATTCATTTATTCATTGTACGTATCATACCAGAGTGCTAGTAAACTGTCTGTGTGTTATCCAAATGCCGTATTCCTGAATCTTCTTTTTGAGTTTGGCAGATAGCCAGGGACATCGGGTCCATCACCGACGTTAACACCTTTCTTTACCCCTTTCCCTTGGTCTATCTTGCCTCACAGAGGGGGGACTTGATCTCTTCTTTCCAGAGAAGGTTCGGAAGGTCTTCCAGGTTCGGAAGGCTTACGAAAGTCAGCGATACCGGCAGAGACCAGGGGGTTTCGACGGTATAATATCCCTAGATATGAAGCTTGTGAGAGTCTGGCGTGTCCTCAGCGCTACTCGATAGAAGTCGCTTTCAAGGCGGTATCGAATTTTCCTCAGGAGCGAGTGACAGGGAATGAGAGCGCGCAAACGTAGGATGTGCCGAGCCGTTTCACGTTCACGTAGAACCTCAACCGGGAGTGCGCCAGCTTCAGCCAGTACTTGCCGTGTTTGAGCCATTCTTGGAACTCCGAGGCAACGACGAAGGCTTCGAGCAAACGGGGACCGAAGGTTATTTAATGATGATGTTGATATTCTGTGCAGGATAGGAATGCTGTAAAAAACAGTCGCCCTCACCAACCCCGTATGAACTGCGTTAAGGGAACGCTGATCACAGCCCCATCCTGAGCCAGAAATGTGTTGAATTGCGAAGATGTTGAACTGGCGAGACAAAAAAAGTGCGTCTCAAGGAACTTACGATGATCCTATGGGAGCCATTAACGTCGCAACAGGGATACCTCCCGCCGAACGCCTAGTGTGTAGCTGTCTTCTGTTTCGATTTCCTCTGCGTGGGTTCTCGTGCGTGATTAAAAGGTAGCTATGCATTTATCCAGGTTCAGGTTTATGACCCAGAGGTTGACGACTTCACGGATATCGAAAAGGGTGACGAGATCGAAGATAAAGCTGGGACGCAGGCTTGTCGCTCACACCAATGTAAGCTATATTGCACCAATCCGGCTGCCAGGGTTTTTGTAGACATTTGATTTGAGTTGTGATGTATTGTGATGTGATGTATATTAACAAGTTAAGTATATTAAGGGCAGGACACTTTTTCCCTTGGTGTCTTTCCCATGCAGCCATCTTTTCCGAAGTGATCAAGTGCAAGGGCTTCGCGAATCAATGTATAGTTTTTGGACAACATGGATAACCTCTTCACATTTACAATACTCTTAGGTGGAGGCACTGAAGTGCAAATTGAAAAACATCACGAAGAAATTGGATGACAACCCTGCAGTGCTGAGGATGCGTGAGAAACATGGCAAAAAGCGAGTGAAACCACCCGAGAAAGCATGCCCCAATGCAACGAAACGGGTCTCCCGTCTTCATGTGAGTCATGCTATTTGCCTTGCTGAGTACATCATGCATCACATTCTTTGGGACAGTTTTTTTGTGTATGCAAGGAAGCATTGATCGACAGTTTCTGAATAGTTTCGTCATTTTGCTACATGTAGGGTCATGAGCATTTGATCATCCTTGGACACACAGAGCAGTCATTGGAGAACCATAGGCAGTGCCATTCAGAGGAAAAGGAAAGACAAGTCAGCTTTCCTCTTACAGCAAAGGAGCGGCATGAAAAAATGATGACTGTGACCTTGGCACAGCTGCCAAGGTCACAGTCATCGTTTTTTGTCAGAATTCCCATTCCTTGCGACAGAATCAGCTGCATGCAATAGATTTTGACAATGTGTGTCAGTGCTCATTTCGTATAGGTTAGATGGTATGTTCTGGAATCATTGGTATCTATGGCAGGGTGTCCACAGATTGGGGGGGGGGTCACTGTAGATAAGTGGAGAGTGCTTAGTCTAGATGCCCAGCTGAATGCTATGTTATACTGGTGAAGTGGAGACTGAGGGAGTCAGTACACTTGGAGCCCTGTACTTGAGCACACTTATCTTATTTGGCTGGGAACCTCTGTGTCTTGGGCTGCTTTCAGTCATGCACATTATCTGTAGTGGTCCTGGCTCACATTTTCAAACACGGTATTGACATTTGCTGTTGCAATTAGGCAAATTTGAAACTGTGGCTGCACTTTTGGTTATACAAGGGCTTCAATGTTGCTCTCATATCTCCAGGGCTGACAAACTTTGTTAACACTTGCATTCGTCCGCAGCTGCTTCTGGAATTCAGCCTTCTGTGGAAGGGGGACCTTGCAACAGCCTTCGAGAACGGGTTTCTGAGCCTGGCAAACATAATCTTGCAGCATGGAGAGGCAAGTAAGGTGGTCACATTGTCTGCAAGCTCTACTGGTAAGCAGTTCATGTATTCAGACGTAGTCTTAATCTCGCTATTACGTTGAATGAGATAATATGCACAACTTTTTCCTCGTATTACCAATCTTTTTTTTTTTTCTTTTTACAGATGAGATGTGTGTTCTTTAATTTGCTACAAGGTAATGCAGTACTAGGGGCACTTGAGGCCATTGCCCAGAGGTGCAAGGAAAAGCTGAGCAACATCGGTTCCAGGTAGGCACACCCACTGCCAACTACGTGATTTTTAAGTCTACCATTCCTGCTTGTTGTCGATAGCATAGGAACTAAGAAGCAAACCTTGCATGAAGGTGTGCCACTACTTTTCCCCCACAAGCTTACTGCTAACACCTCCTGGCAGTGGTTGCTCCGTCTGCCCTCTTGCAATGATAATGATTGACAAACCTGATATGATGAAAACTAATGTCTGTCTATTTGTTCTTTCTGGCTCGTGCAGGACGTTCCATCACCGACGCCTTGCGTCGATATGGAAGACGAGGAGGTGAAGGTCATCGTGGACAAACAGGAACTATTTGTAGCGTCCTCACTTGTCAGCGGTGTGTGCTGCATATCTGCTGCATTTTGGGTGTTCCATATAGAGTACCCACTGGGATCCCACAAAATGCTCACATTTCTCGAGCACGCCTTCGCAGGCCTGAGTGAAACTAAGTGAAACTTCGCAGGCCAGAGTGAAATGCATGTTCCTCAATTTCTACGTCCTGCACGGTGGACGAGACGAGCAACCCAACCAGAAATAACTTCAGTTACTGAGTTTGTAATAAACTACTGTCTTGTGTATGTTATGTCTCTTTATTCTGTCCCTTTCATGCATGATTCAGGTAAAATAGGGGGTATGTAAAAAAGGTGTGAAATAATGCCATTTTGGGGTACGAAAATTTCCGTATAAGGGGTATATATGCACCTTTTCAATGTTCCCGGATATACTGCCCTTCTAGCGGCAGAGTTACAGATTTACTCCATCCCAGAAGGAGTAAAACAATACACCTCCTCGGAGGAGTGAAAATTGGAGTAAAAAAGGAGTTCGCTATGGGACAAGCGATTTACTCCTTTTGGGGAGTTAGTGCACACTTTTTTTTCTAACAGTGTAGTAGATTCGCATAATGTATCGCTTGGCATTGTAGATACCTGCTTTCACAAAACCAGTATGTATGTCATTGTTATGGGATTGGAGTTCACGGTAATCCTCTATAAGCCATCCGGCATGCAGAGGTCCGCTAATTCTCGTTGTTTACTGACTGTCGGCAGTGTCATCAACACCGATCTTGCGACTTGCGATTCCGTCTGCTTCCATACGAATTATTGAGAACGCCAAATTAAACCTTCACAGTATTAATTTTGTATAATATTTGACATTACATTTCATCCTGTATGCCTACATGTCTATATAGCAGAAGCTGAACTCACCTGTTTACCTCCAGTCTGTGCTCTCTTCCAACAAATCCTGAAGGTTCCGTTGTTGCACAGATGATCACGTCGGAAGCAGTTAGCGATAATCTGCGTTCCGAGAGTCGAAGTATCCATAGCGGGTACACTACTACGTATTAACTAACTCTGGATACGCAGTGAATCCTGTGCTAACTTTATTTGCAACCAGCCACTGCATGGGCGCCCGATTCGACAGATTGGAGTTCTTTATTTCGGTGTGAAAGATAGTTAAGGCCTGAGTTCCTCGTCTTGAACTCGATCCTTTCCGATTATTTCCAAAATCAGTTTCGGATCTGTTAGGGCTAAATCTAATTTCTCCCCGAATCGAAATCACGTATTACACTGTACTACGTATCACGCACACTGTTTAGTTTCAGCCTGTACTCACGTCTGATGAAGTATCATTTGAGGGCAATAATAAGGTATTTAACTTTGCAACAGCCCGTGCAAGCGACAGACTTCAGCAAGGAATGTTTGTATATTTAACGGCAGGCCGCGCGCTGGACAGAAAAAAAGGAAAGGAAGAAGCCCCATAACACCCGGTTGTATCAACACCACCCGATCTCACCCCAGAAGTCGTGAAATGCGCTAAACCCCAAAAAACTCAGGCCTTAATTATGCCATAGTAGAGCTTGACCACCTTAAGATGAGCGATTGCTTCACCAGCTTCAAGGCTGTCTCGAAGCATTAGGCTCGGTCCTCTTATATAAGGCCAGAAAATACCCAAGAGTCTTCGAGAGAAAAGAATCGTCAGAAATGAGGTCGTCAGCTAGTTTCTGCTTGTCGACCTGCACAATGAGATAAAAGAAAACGCATGAAACAGCTTCAATGTAGCATAATAATTTCGAAGAAAATTTCGTGTTAACTTAGGATGCAAAACACTGGGCGGAAAGATACACAACACGTCTTCTGCGTTTCCACATTCCTACGTTGGCCAGAAAATTCCTTCAGCAATATGCAGGAGCGCCCTATCACGTGTACAGGTTTTCTCTCCCATCTGTGTTCCCCTTGTTAACAACAGCCTGGCATGGTTCCCCTTAGTCCTGTTGAAGACGACGCTGTCGTCGAAACGTTGACTCCTTTATGCAATGCCAATTTCCCCATTGTCTATCATTGTTTAAATGTAACAAATTGTAGTCTCGTACGAGTTCCTTAACGCTTCTAAGTCTCTTTGTTACATTTTGGACACACACACACACACACACACACACACACGCACACATATATATATATATATATATACATGGTGTTAAAAATTAAGCTTTCACGAGCGCTACGCAAACACAGCGATGACAGGAAACCGGATGATAACTTTACGCTACTCGTGTAAGAATTAACAGGTGCTGCTAATTATGTAGCACCTGTTTCTTACTCAAGGAACAGAAAAATAGCACCAGTTTTCTTTTGTTCGCCTATTTAGAAAGTGCTAGTGAAAGCTTAATTTTGAACACCCTGTATAAACGAGGGGTGTTCAAGTCAAACCGGGACTTTTCATTTTTCGCAAAAGTAAAATGAACTTATAGGCGAGAAATTAGTTTTATTTTCCAACGTAATCTCCAGCTGCACTAATGCACTTGTCCCAGCGTTTCACGAGGGCTTGGATGCCAGCAGCGTAGAAATCCTTACTGCCGCGTAGCAGCCATGATCGGACTACATTGTTGACCTCATCGTCGCAGCTGAAGTGGCGGCCCCCAAGGAACGCCTTCAGTGGCCCGAAGAGATGGAAATCGCTGGGGGAGAGGTCTGGACTCTAAGGGGGATGTGGCAGCAACTCCCTGCCAAGTTCCTGTAAGGTGCGTGTCGTGAGATGCGCGGTATGCGGACGTGCATTGTCCTGCATGAGGAGGACTCCTTTGGTGATGAGGCCCAGCCGCTTTTGCTTCAGCGGCTTATGCACATCCCTGAGAACCTGGCAGTAATATGCACTATTGATCGCACTATATGCACTATTGATATCGGGACATGTTATCCGTCGGTCCTTGAGGATCAGGCGCTCCACAGTTGGATGTTCTCAGGAACTCTGACACTGGGCTCTGGGCCGCCGCGGGCGGAGTCGTCCTGCACTGATGTACGGCCGTTTCAGAACCGTTTGCACCACTCAAAAGCTTTGCTGCGGTTAAGTGTATCGTGGCCATACTGAGCCTGAAGTCTTCTGTGAATTTCAGATGATTTTACGCCTTCATTCACGAGAAACTTCATGACAATTCGCTGTTCGATGTGCGCGCTCAGCTCGTTGTCGGCCAACTTTGGACCACCACGTGGTGAATGCGGAGGCCTGTCGCGTGTGAAAATGACGAAAAAGAAGTAGCGCAAGCCATTTGTACATTCAGGAGACAGAAAGTCCCGGTTTGACTTGAACGCCCCTCGTATATATATACATCGTATCTGTTTCTCTGCGTGCAGCCATAAAGCCATCTTAATCTGTAATTTTGAATTTCAGACACGTTCAGTGTCATTTACTTGTTTCTTTAATGAATTTTTGCCCTCATGCACTGGCTTGCACTGTAGCATTGAGGAGTGCTCAGTCACCCTCCAAGGTGTATATCGCTTGCTGAGCGACACCTGATTTGCCAATTCCGAACGATGCGCAGCTACCCGGAGCTGACGAGCCGCAAACACGGCGAAACACGTGTCCTCTGGTGCTGCCGCATCGTTCCATGCGTATCTGTTTCTCTGCGTGCAGCCCCATAGCAGCCATCTTAATCTGTAATTTTGAATGTCAAACACGTCTAGTGTCATTTACTTGTATCTGCAATGTTTTTCCCCGCGCATTATATATATATATATATATATATATATATATATAAATATATATATATATATATATGCCATCAAAGGAACAAATAAATGACGCTAGACGTGTTTGAAATTCAGACTTACAGATTAAGATGGCTTCTATGGCTGCACGTAGAGAAACAGATACTCATGGAACGATGCGACACCACCAGAGGACACGTCTTTCGCCGTGTTTGCGGCTCGTCAGCCCTGGGTAGCTGCGCATCGTTCGGGATTGGCAAACCAGGGGTCACTCAGCGAGCGATATACACCTGGGAGGGTGACTGAGCACTCCTCAAGGCCACAGTGCAAGCCGGTGAATTATAAAGAGGGAAAAAAGCCATCAAAGGAACACATAAATGACGCTAGACGTGTTTAAAATTCAGACTTACAGATTAGCATGGCTTCTATGGCTGCACGTAGAGAAACAGATACTCATGGAACGATGCGACAGCACCAGAGGACACGTGTTTCGCCGTGTTTGCGGCTCGTCAGCCCTCGGTAGCTGCCCGAACGATGCGCACACATCACAAGCATTTGTTGCTTTTAACTTTTTTTTTTCGAGGGAAACAAACTTGGACCACTGCAGCTTAGACCGCAGCCAATGTGCATATAGTCTACAGAAAGTATACAGAAAGTCTGCACGCAGCGCACATAAAGTATGCATGCTACTTGAAACGAGGAGTGCACAGGAGGGCTACAGGGGGTACACAGAATTGCTGTGTACTCAGTACACAGAAGGGTGAAGTACACAGAAAGACTACTGGATGACCACAAGAAGGTGAAAATTATTTTTGTAAGGGTAAGGCGGACTTGACAAACATCTGGCGAGGAATACATGTAAAAAAGTGTCTGTAAGCTAGGCTTCTGAGCACCTACTCGCAAAACGTGATATAACCAGCTTATTTGCAGCCCGTCCGTTCCTTGCAGCACGCAACAGAAAAAGTACTGCAGAGCGGGACACAAAAATTACGTCAATTCTTCAGTGAAATGAGAATAAGCACGATCGTGCTGAAATGCCCCTGCCCTGCAGTAAGAGACACGACAGAAACCACGAAGTGGATGTCCCCAACACGTATACCTAAGACCATCCGCACTAACATGACGAAACTCAAACCATCGGATCAGGTGTTCTGGTGTTTGACGATCTTTGTATAAGCCCCACTGTGGTGTTGATCCTGACCACAGTTGTCTGACGATAAAAAGCCACCAATTATTATTATTATTATTATTATTATTATATTATATAATATAATATATAGGCTGCTCTACGCAGCTTTCCATATCGAACTTTAGAGGCGGCATTGGCACCTGGACGTTTATCACGGCGTGACCAATTGATTAATTAAAATAGAAAGGCCAATTTTAAGAATATGTAAGCCGGTCGACGTTTGCTCTAACAGTGTAATGCGCAGAAGTTCAAATTAAAGTTAAAGCGCATTTCAACATTTTTTATTGAAGCCTTCACTCATATCTTTTCATCTGTTTCTTTCAATCGTAGTTATTATTCACGTAAACACCTTTCCTTTTGTATGTGGTACATCTGGACTATTTTCGATGCAGTCTATGGCCAACCCCGCTTGAGACGGCAATTCCCAAAGTGGGGTCGGGAAGCTCTTTTAACAGTTAACCCGGATTCCTTACCTCATCCAGATCAACTTTTTGTTGCTTCATGAAGTCGATGTAGATGCGTTGCATGTCGTTCCTGTACTCTTCTGCATTCTGAAATAGTTGGCACGTGAAAGGCGCATTAAACTGAGGCAATTACAACAATCTCATTATCGAAGGGGCAACCGGTGTAACACCAATGACTGCTCCTATTTAGAACAATATCACTGAATTCTAATCGTAGAAGACTGTCTGTCTATAAAACCAGGAAGTAAGACACGTTTCTGGGTTCAGGTGTGCCTACGCCTCAAAGCTTAAAGCTATCTAATCAGTAAATTCCATCAGATCTCATCACACTGGCATGCCATTTCTAACCGCAAACACAAGCAATCCACATGTACAGAAGCTCGCACCCCGTATGTGCCATCACACTTAAAATCGTGTTCTATTTCTTTCCTCAAGCTCATCCGGTGTACAGACACATAAATATGAGTTCTGATGGGCCACTTTTCATATCGCTACGTCAAAATGGGATGCCCAGAACTGCAGCCGACAATGCGAGCAATATAAAGGATGCTCCAGGTAAGTGTATTCAGAATGTTAAAAAATCGATCTTTCACTTTTTCCGAGATGAAATCAATTGCAATATAGTATATACTGAGGGGAACTCATTAGGGGTGCACCAGCAAATTTCTATAGCGGAGCGGTGTTTCGACAGTTAACTTTTAACTTATAAAGGCTACGAGGTTGTCCCAATTAGAGCATCTGGTCCCTTCGGTCCCCTGATATCGTTGCCGTTCTCAGCAAAAAAAGAAAAAGCTTTAGGGATGTAGTTACTTATTACTCCTTACTTATTACTTATGCGTAACAACACAGAAGAAATTAACATGCGGTGATGTCCCCCCGCCGAATGATACCGCAATCACTCCGCCTCCCACCGCACATATCGTACATACAGAGCCCAAACCCCCAACTGACAGCAATTGTTCGTGCTGCAAGTTATGTGAAAAATAATGTCATAAATTTATCATCCGCCACCCTCACGGACCACGAACTCTCGCTTCTTAATCGGGAACTGTCCTTTCGTCACACAATGATCTCTAGAACAAATACCAGCTTCGTTTTGATTTGGATAAATTCGCAATTCAATTGTGTATCAGATAATATTTTCATGATAAGGCCAGCTCATCGCGAATCCAATTCGGAGCCCTATCAGATTTCACCCCTGACTAGAACCGGGAGAAAGCTTTAGATATGACATAAAAGCAGTTCAAAAGATGCAGATATTCTGCAGGCCTACCAAAATTGTAACCGAAGGGCAGTGGAACCTAATCTCAACTGAGCAAAGCAAGACATTATCTCAGCCTTAAAGCAAAGCAGTGATATAGTAATCAAAAAACAGACAAAAGTGGTGGCCTAGTAATCATGGACAAAGAAGCTCATATTGCAGAAGGAATGCGGCAGCTCAGTTGTCAAACATTCTACAGCCCCTAGAAAGCGATCCCACTAATGACACTGGTATCGAAATCACAAAAAGTTCATAGAAATTAAAGGCGAGTAAGAATATCGATCACAATCTATTCGAATACCTCCTACCGCACGACCCCAAGCCAGGCCAGGCCGATTTTACATGCTCCCTAAAATTCATAAACCAGGAAATCCCGGTCGCCCCATTGTATCATCCGATGGCACATCAACCGAAAAGATCAGCACGTTCGTTGACCACTTTCCCAAGGACATCTTCCCAAAATTCCCGTCATACACAAATGACACCAGCCATTTCTTCCAAGTAACTTCGGATGTAGAAGCCCCGATTGGTTCCCTACTTGTGATACTCTATGTTACCTCATTGTACACCAGTATGCTCCACGATGACGACATCCATGCGGCTATCGTAGCATACCAACTCCTGCCTGTGAAACAACACCCTAAACCCCTAGTTTTTAAGCGTTTTTTAAGCGTTTTTTAGACGACATATTCATGCAGTGGCCACATTTCGAAGACTCCTTGTTGTTTATTGAAAACTTCGGTAACATGCATCCCACTATAAAATTCACCCACACGTATTCTAGAGAGAGCATAGATTTTCTAGACGCCCATATAAGCATCTCTGATGACACCCTCGAGCCGGAACTTACCCCAGGATCTCGTACGGGACGCGATATCTATAGAGCCGTACTAATCGCAGCGAAATTCTACAAAACTCAGCCCGGCCCGAACGCCCGAAACGGGTTAACCTTAAGGCTGGTTCACACTGTCACGTTTCCGCTTGCGGCTACGGGTTACGGGCGCTTACGGTGCGGGTTGCCATGACGACGAAGAGACGGCGCCCGCAAGATCGTTTCCGCAAAGAGTTAAGGCAACTTCAACTTTTCTCCCGCAAGCTCCGTTACCGTAAGCGCACTGGCCAATAGGATGGCAGAAAAGTTCGGATGCCGTGCGTGCGTTTTGTCTCGCCTGTCTCCTTGCAAAGATGGCGCAAACATTTGCTGTCTTAGAAGCTCTTATTCTCCAAGTTGAGAAGTTTCCCTGGCTATACAGTAGCAAAAGAAGCGACTACAGGGATGCCACGAAAAAAGAAAACTCATGGATGACAATTAGCATAGCAGTGGGTCTGTCAGGTGATATCTTCACTCAATGAATTTGTCCGAAGTAGCGAGTTGTACGTTGCACTGTCGACGATGGCGTTAAGTTAAGAACATTAACAGTTAAGAACATCGTCAAGGAATGTCTGATTGTCTTCCAAAGCAGCCGGCACCGGGATGCTGGACGCTGGACGCCATGCTACTCTGTCGCTCTATTTCACTTTTCTTCGGAAGGATGGCGCTCTAGGAGGTCGCTCCTCATTGGAGGAACGGAGCGCCGAAACGTAGTAATGTGAACGATGGAGAAACGGTAGTCGGCAACGAGATAGGTACTACGTAAGCGCGAACGCGGCAGTGTGAACCAGCCTTTACAGTAAACTTCGATGGCGCGATCCCTCACATTGAAAACACGCTGAAACTTCATCACTCAGTGGTAACACAGTCGAAGCGCTTTTGGGAAATATTCCCAGTACCGCCTCGCACAGCATATCGTCGTTCAAGGAACCTACAACACCACTTAGTCAGCGCAAAAGTCAACGAGCCACCACCTGCGACCGAAGCCTTCCACCCATGCAACGAACGAAGATGCCAAATCTGTAGCCCAATGCAGACTGCAGAAACGGTTCAGGGTACGAACAGCAACTCTCAAGTAAAAATCAAAAGTGCTTCCCAGTGCAGCTCACCCAACGTAATGTATCTATTGGAATGCAATTCATGCAAAGTACAATATGTTGGCCAAACTACAACATTATTCCTAATTCGTTTTAATAATCACAGATCCGATATAAAAAAAAAAACAAGAAAAGAAAATATCCCTGTGTCGCGTTATTTCAATCAAGCCAGCCACTCATTCAAGGATATTAGCGTTTACAACTTACAATCTGGTTTTCTCTCATACCACAGCAGCCAGCAGCGTGAGTGATTCCTAATCCACAAATTCCAGTCCACGATAAACGAGGACCCGGGCATATTGTCCACAGTTCCCAGCCTTAGCTTATAGACAAAATCCCCCCCCCCCCACCCTTTTTCATTCTTTCTGCGGTATGGTTTTATGGTTTACCGGACGACCAGGAAACACTCTCCTGGAAGACAGCCAACGCCCCTGCAAGTGTTCAATGGACGGCAAGCAACAATACTCATGGAACATTACCAACGCCGCTCCAAGTGTACTGTACCCCTCTCCCCATCCGACTTTCCCTTTTATATAAGCCGTTGTCACCTAACATTTCTGGACACCATCGGACTTCGATCGTTATTGTAAAGGGGCACGTTATTTTATTCCCCCCATTCCACCAAGCACTGGGGTAGAGTATCGCCTGTTGCGATGAAACTCCCCACTCTCCAAGGCCGAAAATAAAGTTGTTGTTGTTTGTCACCTAATTCCAAGTTTAGTCGTGTTTTAGTCTAGTTTTTTTATTATAATTCAATGACACGTTTTCTGGGACACCCTGTATACTATATATACATAGGGAGTGACTTTTTCGGGTTAAATGCCTTTCTAAGATTCGGGGGATAAAAATCGGGTGTTTTTGTCTCTCCTCTTGTCTATTAAGTCCTTTCCTAATCTCTCTTTTTTGTTCATTTGTGGTTGTTTTTGCGAGATCGTGACCTTCCAGTGGTAATCCCCGAAGGCATAGACAGTGTTGACACACCTGGGTGTATTGCTTGGAAAGTAAGTGACCCATTCTTTGTATTACACGTGACGACCTTTGTTCGTCTTTAGTGGAAACGCTAATTGAGGATTTCATAGTGACTGGAATTCGTGGAGAAATCGGGATTCACCCGAGTTGGTCGGAGGTCAGTTCGGGGGGGGGGGGGGAATAACAGGGCGGAATCGGGTTTAACCCGAAAAAGTCACTCCCTAAATATACAGAAGAAATAAGTTCGCACAGAGCACCACCAAAGGAATATTTTGAAATGACTTCATTTAATACGCCTTATTCATAAATGCTGCCATCTCGTGGCGGCGGCTGGCGGTGGCGCCATGTTTGAGTATTCGGGCGGTCGCGCTATGTGCGATTTCCTGTAACGGGGCCAGCTGGAAAGTCGGGAAACTTGCGATTCAAGCTTTTTAGCATGGCAGGCGAGCAGGAAGAATGCACAGCCGAGCTCACGAAGCTAACGTTATACGAAAGTTTCTTTCGGACAACTTCATTATTGTCTTCTACAACGAGCAAACAGCATCGGATAAGCACGCTCGGCGTAGCTGCAACTTCGTGACTGAATCTCACGTCGAACTGCGGAATTTTGGGGACTCTATCGCTTTTGTACATATGAATACTCAACTACTTGCGCGAACTTTACAGCAGAGTGTTCTGATGCGGGATGTTACGCAGTTACGGAGCGGGTCCCTATATCCGCGTTTGTGCAGCATGGAGTGGCGATGGATGATCTTACTACAGGACTCTCTGCTTCGCTGCTGGTCCTGTTCAGTAACGGAATAAAAAAGCATTTGAGCACCTGTGACTACACACATTTTGTGTACCTTGAGTAAAATATCAAATGTACTTTCATACTCGCACATGTCGTTGTTTGGTGCTAGTAACCCAACAAAAGGTGAACACATACATACTTTTTAGATGGAAGTCATGTGGAGCTGACTGTTCACACAAAGAAAGAGGAACAGCCCCTTTCTTGGATACACAGAAAACGAGACTTTCTGTGATTATTTGACGATTTCCTCGCATCATATGCCATTCTTTTTGTGACGCAAAGGCAACGGCACAACAGAAGGAGCACATTGCTTTTGCTCTAAAATCTGATGTGTCGTACTTGGTTATCTGCTTGGTACATAGCTCATTTCTAAAAGTAATTATAGCAACAATGTCCCAAACGGACATGCACCACTAAGACAGACAGTGCACAAAGCTCATTTTCCCAATCATCTTCTAAATGCTGGTCTGGCAGCACGCTTCCACTGGAAATTCAACACTCCTGCACATAAATGAAGTCCTCTGTAGCTCGCGTTTAGTATAGGCCTACTTCTGGAAGAAGCTGCCGTCCCGTGACACGCCAATCAACCTCAATCAAAGCATGTTCTGACCGTGAACGTGTCACGTGCCTTTTTAATTATTTTAGAGTCAATAATAGCGAACTGAGGATTTACCTTATCGGTATTCGAGCCAATAGTGCCTTTTTGGGTGCACACTGGCACGACCAGTAATGAGGAGTTGCCGGTCAACCTCCGGAGATGCCGCGTTGCTGGCGATAGGCGATGTCGCGAAAACCGAAACCACCGGCAGCTATACTCAAACATGGCGCGTAAACATAGTCTCCGTCTCCGCACATAGATGGCGCGCACTTATGCATAAGGCGTATTCATTTTGAAATTACACAGACACGACGTTTCAAACGGTGGACCGTTCTTTTTCAAGTGAAAGGATATAATGAGTTGGTCAAACAGAAAACACTCACTTTCGTGTGTCGGGGGAAGGGAAATCGCAGCGCGTTGAGGTTGCCGAAGGGAGGTCATAAATTATGTATGCGGGGTCCTGTCGAGTGTGTTTCGCAAGTGGGTGGGGGTCTTTGAGCGGGGGGGGGGTCTTTCCCTAAGATGCATTTGTGTGGAAAGGGCCCCTGGTTTGCCAATTCCGAACGATGCGCAGTTACCCAGAGCTGACGAGCTGCAAACACGGCGAAACACTTGTCCTCTGGTGCTGTCGCATCGTTCCATGAGTATCTGTTTCTCTGCGTGCAGCCATAGAATCCATCTTAATCTGAAAATTTGAGTTTCAAACACGTCTACTGTCGTTTACTTGTTTATTTCATGGCTTTTTTTCCTGCATTTTAATTCACTGGCTTGCACCGTGGCATTGAGGAGTGTTCAGTCACACTTCCAGGTGTAGATCGCTCGCTAAGTGATCCCTGGTTTCCCAATCCCGAACGATGCGCAGCGACCCAGGGCTGACGAGCCGCAAACACGGCAGCCCAAGACGACACGACAGCCCAAGCAGCACGCCAATATTGGTCCAATATTGGACCCATGTGGGCTGCCAGGATTGCCAATATTGGTCCAATACGGGCTGCCAATATTGGGCCAATAAGGGGAGTCCAACCAGGCTCCATGTTGGAACAATGTGGGCTGCCCATATTAGCAAGCCGATTTTGCGCCAATATTGCCAATATTTCTGTGATAACGCCAACGGGGAGTCCGTGTATAATAATAAAGCATTATGCTGTATAAGATTCACCACTGATATACGTTTGTCTGATTTTTGCTTTTTTATTTCTGCGGATCTAATTGATCCACGTTCACATGATTGAAAAAAAAAAGAAAAAAAGAAAAAACATGGCATTGCCCAAGAAACGAAAAACAAGTGCTACGCTCGTCTTGCTGAACGACACAAGCAGTACCACGGAACTGCCAATGCCAAAGATCCCTCAGAAGCCTTCATTGGGATCGTAATTTCCAACCCGCTCCGAGAATACAAAGGAGCGAAACACTTTCGAGACGGTGACGGACATACGCCAGAGCAATTTACACTGCTTGCAGCAACTTGAAAACACCTAACTTTACAGAATAGCCATCCATTCGTATCACACATTGTGTTTTTCACTTGACCTGCCGCAATTTCGCTGTCGTTACAGCAACTAGTGACATTTTAGCCCTATGAAACGTCCGTTCGGGCTGTCGCGCATGCGCATTAGTTGTAGGACGTGTGATTTCGCTCAAACAACCCGCTTGCTCTGAGTCGGCTCGACCGATTGGCATTGGCATCGCGAAGGAAGATGGCGGGGACCATGGAGGTAAGAAACTAAGGAGATGCCCTAAGCGCCTCTCCCAATGCAAGCGAGCGTGCTGTGACCCGCGCATGGCATTGTGGTTAGTTGCCCACACACGTGACCCATAAACGTCACGGCAAGACGTCATAAAACATGGTGTCCTCCATGTACGCGGCGTATATTACCTGAATACAGAGACGAGCTGCGGCTGAATAACTTGTTTCCGCTTTCATAACATCTCTGGAGTTAGAAGTTATCACACCCCTTCAAACACAAGATAGATCATCTCCGTGTGGAAGCAATGGATCACTAAATCGCTAGAAGACGTACGTACGTCATCGTGACATTGCCTGGCTTCTCTTCTGTCTTGCTCAACTTTTGCTGTGATTTATCACGCGGCAAATCTTGAAACATCCCATAACCTTCAATGTATTGTGCGAATGGACTCTTTGAAGGTAAGACGTTTGCTGAAGATGATATTTGCTAAACTTCCAAGCCTCCGCGCAGACCGCCATAACGCCGAAACATGTGGGGATCACGTGACCGGGCACCTAGATGGGCGTGGTATTGCCTGGGACCGCTAGAAGGGTCCCACGGCCCTCCGATCTTATAGCCCTCACCTTAGTTTCTTATCTCCATGGCGGCGACTTTCGAGACGTGGAATGTCGAGTTGTCGAATTCTAGCGAACGTTACATTAGGATTGCCACGTACGTTGACTGTTTTGAACAATGTGTATCATCTGCGGGAAGTTGTTGGATGTGACGATGTAGTGAATTGAGTATTTCACACGCTTCAACGTTCAATCTTGCAGTGCTGCTTGGACATTTGTGCAAGACGGGTACGTATCCCGTCAATATGGGGTGTACGCGGGCAATATGGGGCCCATATGGCCAAGATTTTCCCAATATTGGCTCAAAGTGGGCAATATGGGGCGCATATTGCCAGGATGCCCCAATGACCAGCAAATATGGGCCCAATATTGTGTGCTGCTTGGGGCGCTTTCCATTTCCGTTGGAAAAACGTGAGCTCGACTTGTCAAATTAGCGAGATCAATTTCAAAAATTTTCACGTGCGGCACGACGGCGTGCGGCAGTGAACTGCTAAAAAGGTCGTTCATTCCTTCACCTGTTCGAGACGTCATACCGCCACGTGACTGATACCCATGCATGACACTGGAGGCATGATTGGAGCTAAGCAGCCCTATATCAAGTTCAGCTCCCGCCGTCGTACAACACGGTACACTCTTAACAAACAAGAGAAAAGTAAAGCTGATACCGCAACTTTAATATTCATTAATTAGAGTAAGAGACACGAGAGCACAAAAAGCACGGAAAGTCCGCTGAAATCCTTCACGCAGGCAGCTACAGGAACCACGTCCTCTATATTAATCAATGTTGGCGACTCCTGCGTAGAATATCCCGAGGAAGTTAGGTGGAAAACAGAACGCAAAAAGCACAACCACGGATTCTTCGGAATAACTGAGCCAGCGTAACATTTGAGAACAGCCTCATAAATCCTTCTAAGTAGTATATAACGAACGAACGCTTGGAGCTTGAAGCATACGAGATGAACGCGACAGATAGGGCTTTCATAACCTACCAGTTACGGTCGAAAAGCGCGGCAATACAAGCGACACAGCACGCGAAATATCAACATCCCCGGCAAGGTAGAACACCAAACTTACGGGCAAAGCATGCCAGGATAATTCCCGTTGAAACTAGAGTCACTAACTAGGAAGCAGAGTAGCGACACTGATCCACTCGGGCGAGTGAGACCGTCCTCTTGGGTTCCATGCGGCCCCGTCGCCTAGCAATGGGACGGCAACCTCCCCCTTCTCCTGCGCGCAGCCGAGTCAGCTTGCAACCGAGGAAACCGGTTTTGGATGGAAGGGACTCAACATGGACGGCGCGTTCGTGGAAGGACACTGTCCACCATGGACACTGTCCATGGTCCACTGTGTGGACCATGTGACACTGTCGGCCCAATCAAGGACACCGAAAAGCAGCTGCGGCGAGGAAAAGAAATGCGATACTCTGTACCCTATTTAGCGACACTAGGTCAAACCTACGATTCCTAGCGCCAGCGAAAGCCAGCTGCGCTCGAGCGGATCATGAGGAGGAACATTTGAGCTGACGAATCCAGCCCCAGAAGGCGCCAGAACGTTCGAAGCAGACGGTGCCAGAAGCAGACGAAGGAAGTGCGCCGGTGAACGCGTTAGAGCTCTTACACTCCTACCAAGCAAACAAGCAAGAAGGTGCTGACCGGTCCAGAGAACTCATTCATTCGAAGAATAAGCAGTTCAGACGAGCTCAGAGTTCAAACGCGTCCCTCCTCAGCCCATGTACAGTGCGCTCGGTGACACGACCAGACACGGTTTAGGACAGGAGAGGAGAGAGGCAACTGGACTGTTACTGCTTTAGACAGAAAAATGTAGATTGCGCTGCTGTTGTCGCGTTAACTTCCCGCCTCCCTCCAGACGGTGTAACGAGAAAAAGGTAAAAATGTGGAACCAGCGAATCGCTTCGAACTCCGATTCGAAGTGAAATGTGAAGGAATATTTTGGTCGTTAGTGAACGAGTTCATTCAATCCAACCAAGTGAGTCGTGAAGTCTGAATGGTTCATTCACGAACAACACAACTACTAGGCGCTACTTTCGCTCTTCCTCCGTGCCGTTCGGCTGCTTTCGGCCCCAAGCAGTGTCATCCACTGTCTGACGTCGCTTGCGTTGTTCCTCAGTTTCGGCAGCTCGTCGCCATAGCTCATAATATGTCTTCTTTTGGCGCTTACTTGGCCCGGCAACCGTACGCAGTTCACACTCTCTCGTGTACTTGGATTCAGTCAATACGCGCCTTGCACACTCGCGAGTTCAACCACGGCGGCGTATACGGCGCGCCGCCATGGCCGCTTCCACAGACGTGCTCCTCTCCGTGACGTCACCCGCACCGGCTTGCATACATTGGCTTCCGCTCCGTGACCTACTTTCCCTAACTATCCACTGCCCACATCCTCCTTTCTCGCGCGGGGTACTTTTCCCTCCATGTTTTGACCACGAATCGACACTGACACTTTTCGTTGAAATGATGCTTCTGCTGCGAACACATTAAAAACAGCCCCTCTAGTCGTAGTATAGTAGCGCACAGAGTAACGAGCGCGCGTGGTCACGTAGGAAACGAATTGCTTTGGAGAATGACGAGCTTCCCCTTTTCATGGATATTAGCTACTGTTCTCAGTGTGTCGATGAGTTAGCCTATGTAGAGTTTCATTACGTAGCGCACGAGCGAACGGCGTTTTTTAAATACGTTGATGTATGGCTGCTTGAATGTTCTGTAGAATACCACGGATCGCGTCGCACATGGCGGCATAGTTTTAACCAGGAGTCGAAACCGGAACTGAACCGTAACCGAAAACCTCAAAACACCGTTACTTTTTGATGAACCGAACTCGAACCTAACCGTAAAAATGTTTTCTCTCCCTTTGAACAAACCGGAACTGAACCAAAAAAAATATGATGCGGTAACCGGTTCAGCAGACGCTAAAAACGCCTATACTTTCCCACTCGACTGCCGGCTACCACCTCCCTGGATCGCTAGGTATCTTGCCGAATTCATGAGCGGATATAACAAATTGATAAACGAATAAGTGGTGAGTCCATGCACCTCCTACAGTCTCACATCGAAAAGGTTTACGACATCCCTGTACATTTTTGTGACTCGAGGTGTAAAAATAAGATGTGCTATACGACAGCTACACTTTGCACTGTTGCCTCGGCTGCTTCCTTTAATTCAGCGTCGCAGTGCGAAGGCGACATAAATTTTACCTTACCTACCTTTAGTCTACCGTTTAATATCACCCTTTAAATTTTAATTGTTCACAGTGACTTCCACAAGCAACGCGGACAACTAGCGATCACGGTAAAGAGGTTAGCGTGTGGTCCGCGGCATGGTGCAGAGCGTCGAGCTCTGGCACGATCTAGACACCCACCGCCGAACCAAGAGACACGACACCTCTTTCTTTTTTTTCTTTCAAAATTGGCGACAGCTTTTTGCATTGCAGTTCAATGCTGTGCTGTACGTCATTTCCCAGCGCTTTTCGGTATAGTATAAAGGATGAACTGCTGTGGAATGCATGTTTCTTTGTAGCTATGAAGTGCAGAGGCGAGGGTGTAAGAGGAAGGAAGGAGAAGCCAGCGATCGCCGGAACCTGACATTACCTGTCACATGTGGTACACTGATTTGTATAGCACACGTACGTAAACTGGTTCGACCGATTAATATTGATTCAAACTGTTATTTTGATTGCGCTGAACCCGAACCGAAACGATAACCTTTAACCGGAACTTGAAACGAATCCCAAAAAATAACTGTTTCGAGCCCTGGTTTCCACTTGATCAACTAGGGCAATAACTGAAGCACACATGTGTTAAGAAAAGACGAACGACAACGTTAAAACTAAACAAACCTTTGGAGGCTGGCTCTCTTTCATCTTCTTAAACTGTGCCGTCATCTGGAATGAAGAACACTCAATGGAGACACAGGCGTTATGGGCAACGACTAATTGTCTGAAAGAAACGCGGAAATACTCTAGTCATATCGCGGGTGCACCTTTCTCTCCCTACGTTTAACCGTCGGAAACCAACATCGTGTTTGAAGTGTTGATGGTAGAATTTCTACGGGTCATATTTACTTTTGAAAAGGGTTGCTTCCACATTAAATGCACCAGGAACATATCACAAGTTCAATCTCAGCGCCGGAGATGGCGTTAGTGTGTTGAACACGACTGTAGTCACTAAATGTTTAGCGGCACTTACATCGTAACAAGAGAACTTGCCAGTGTAACTGTTACGGGCCTCGAGCCCATGCGAAGCGACCGTCATCGGTTCCATTCCTAACGCCAGGGTTCATCCTTTTGACGGCCACTTTGACGGCGACTTCGATGAGCTGGGCAACTTCAGTACTGGACAGCTACCGCGTCCCCATGGTTCTGGGGAGGGCAACTATGAGATTTAAAGCCGCCGTAATCTAACTCTCAATATTTTTGAGAATCCGACCCGTGGTAAGAGCTCCAGAGACATTGTGGGGTCTGACAATGACGGCAAGGACCACCGTTGGTTCCGGCTGGGCGAAATAGCAAGGTCTGCTGTTTGTCTCCTCTGTCGAAGGGCACTCGGTGGTCGTGGGGCACCGCCGCCCAATCCTACCTGAGAGCTTTCGATTTCCCACACTTGCTCTCTTCTTTCCCATTTCTGTTCTGATAATAAGCTTCCGGTTCGCAATTTATTTGCAACCAGATCCCTGTCACAAAGCTCCACAAAGTCAAGTCAAGAGCTGTACAAAAGCCACTGTGCTGGTATGATACCATTTGGTTCCGTTTTACTTGCTCACTGACGGGAAATTAGTGACTAAAGACATATTTTCGGGAATATCGCTTGTGTCAAAAGGAAGAAAGGCGAGATCCTTTGTCAGCAGTTATGTTCGAAGCAGACAGAAGCTTTGTCTGGAATACTTCGCGCAAATTTGTGTAAATATCAGTCCGCTTTGGTCGATTACAAAACTGGTCTTCGGAATTCTCACGATAGCCGCACACACACTTGGGATCATAATCTACTATTACCTCGGTCTGCGATGATCTTGGCGGTAAACTGTTGACTTCCTGCGTGGTTTGCATTAGCTTGCAAATCTGACATCGATGGCCGTTACATGGCTGACAACCAAACTTGTGCGTAACGCGCTACTAGTAATTGGGTTACTTTTAGTCAATTAGTTTTTGAGTATTTTTTCGAGTAATCATTTACCTTTCGGAGTAATGGATTACTGAGTGATTGATTACTTTTCCGGTAGCGATTAACTTATCTTTCGGATGTTCTGCCCCAAGTCAAGCCCCTCTTGCTGTCAGCCCTCGTTGGGCCACTCCACTGTAGCAGCATCAAAACATAAGAAATTAAGAAAACCACAGGGGTCGTATAGTTATTGGGCGCTCCGTGTATGTACCACTAATCACTGAAAAACGTAACTTGACACACCGACAGAAATAAATAAGCTGCCTGGAAGCGGGCACTGAAAATGTAAAAGGTGTTTCAAGTTCTCTATACATAGTTATTCACAAAGGATTATCCCAACGTGCTGGAGCAGTGAAATTGTCAATTTACACACTATATTGTTGCCTTTGCTTACATTTTCTACGTAAAAAAAGAAGGATAATTAAGAGAAAGAGCAGCAATTAAACATTTAATACAATGCCCCTTGTACATAACTCTTCCATCTCCAGTTTTCTTTTTCTCTTTTTTTTCTGCGCCTCTCGCTCCGTATAGTTTTTCGCGGATGATATCCCGAGAGGCAGCTGCTATACTGCGAGCCCATAAAAAAACTGGGTGCAATAATTTAGATGAAGCCGTTCTGTTCTGACTCCATCAGAACTCCAAGAAACTGACCAGTCAGAAAGTTAGACCTCGCAAAGAGCTGAAAAGACTGTGCTTATTTCACCCATAATAGATATCAGAAAAAGAACGTCCGAACAGTATGCTCAAACATGGAGTAATACGTGTGAGCTCTGAAGACAAAGATGAATGCATGACTACTGTGGTGGCGCCACCAAATCTCCCAAAATACTAAAAATGAAGTTAAATACAACAAACAATGCCGGAACAGGAAAGAACACTCCCCCCCCCCCCCCCGGTATCCCCACGATACCAGACTATATGCACTTAGTTCAATAATATGTCCGAAAACTACAGGTACTGCTCCGACGACAACAGAACTAGACCGGAGACTGGCCGCTCGAAGGTTTTCTTCTTTCCGTCTTGGGCAGTCTGTACTTGAACGTTCCGCACCTTTCCATATTTTCCTGGGTACACAGCGTTGATTCTTCCCATGTGCCACTCATGGCGTCTGCTTGTCGCGTCCTTCAATAGGACAACGTCGCCGACCGTAAGATTACGTTGGTCGGTTAGCCATTTGCGACGACTTTGGAGGCTGGGTAGGTACTCATTCCTCCATCGGTGCAAGAACGTGTTGGCCAGAGCCTGTACTTGTCTGCAGTGCTTGACGTGGAGACTTTTGAACTCTCCTGCTGGTGCCGTTGGCGGTGACGGTTTCTGTGTCAAAATCATTGCCGGGGTGAGAACTGAGGGACATTCGGGGTCCGAAGATACAGGGACTAAGGGCCTGCAGTTTATGATGGCAGTTACTTCTGCTAAGAATGTCGTCAAGACTTCGTGAGAGAACGGTGCAACAGCCTCGTTGAGGAGCGTCGAATCCAAGATTCGGCGAGCCATACCTATCATTCGCTCCCACGCGCCGCCCATGTGCGAAGAGTGCGGTGTGTTGAATAAGTGCAGTCTTGCTCGTTTAAGAAAGTTTCTACTTTGCGGGATTCGAAGCGAACCGATGATATCTTTTGTTCAGAGCAAGCACCAACGAAGTTTGTTCCTCGGTCTGAACGGAACTGCTTAACTGGGCCTCTAAGTGCGATGAATCTTCGTAGGGCATTAATAAAGCTGGAAGTGTCCATAGATTCTATCACTTCTATGTGCACAGCACGGACGGCTAAGCCCGTAAAGAGGACTGCCCACCTCTTGTGGTGGGCTAAACCACCTCTTGTGCGTCGTGAGGCGACGACCCATGGACCAAAAACGTCCAGTCCCACGAAAGCGAAGGGGGGGGGGGGGGGTCTGTGTTTAGACGGTCTTCAGGTAGATCTGCCCTTTTTTGCTGCTCACACTTGCGTCGAAGCTTATGGCATGTGACGCAGCGATGGATCATGGCGCTTATGCATCTTATTCTGCCGAGAATCCAGAAGCCAGCGGTTTTAACAGCCCCTTCCGTGAAGTGCCTTCCCTGATGCTTGACGACCTTCTCATGACTGTGCAGAAGCAGTAGTAAACCGACGTGGTGCCGACCGGGAACAATAAGCGAGTGTTTTTCTTCCTCGATCATGTTTGCATTCCGTAAGCGCCTGCCAACTCTTAACACGTCTTCGTTGTCGATATAAGGATCGAGCTTCCACAGAGAGCGTTTGGCTGAGAAGTGTTTTCGTTGAGGTACGTCCGTGGCGAAGCCGAACGATGATCTCTGCGAATTCCTCGTATTGGACACTACGCAGGATGACCTTTTTAGCATGCGCTAGTTCTTCCGCGGTTCGAGGTTTGTTGCAACGGTGCCATCCGTGACAAGTGGGAGATGGGTTCAGAAACGACCGAGCGATGTGTACGAGACTCGCTAAGGCCTTTACGAGTGACGTCCATGACGAAAAGCGCTTGAAGCAATGGGTACCCAGTTGTTGGTTCATCATGAAAGTTGCAGAGACGGGGACTTGTGGGCCGTATATCAGGTTCGACCTCTGGCTGATGGAGCGGGAAAGCTGCGCTTGGGGACTCCGTACTCGAGAGTTCGTGAAGGAATTTGGGTCCTGTGAGCCAGGTTGTACGAGTGAGAGCTGCCGCAGCAGCTGGTCGAGTGGCGTGGTCCGCAGGGTTCTGCTCAGTCGGGACGTAGCGCCACTGTTCGGGTTTCGTGGATCTCCTTATTCTGTTGACGCGATTGCTGACATAGACGTAGAAGCACCTCGACTGGTTACAGATGTACCCAAGCACAACCTTGCTGTCCGTGTAGTACCTGACGTCTTCGATGTGAACGTCGATTTCGTTGACCACCAGCTCGGCGATTTCGACGGCAAGCACAGCGGCACATAGCTCCAGCCTCGGGATGGTTTGTTCAGGCCGTGGTGTCAGCTTCGCTTTGCCGATCACAAATCCCACGTGCGGCGTCCCCTTGGAATCTGTAACCCTGATGTAGGCCACAGCGGCTATTATCTTCTCTGAAGCGTCAGAGAACACGCAGATCTCTCGTCGACGAGCATTGGTGACGGATTCAGCAACGTACCGGCGTGGTATCTCGAGTCGCTGAAGGGCGCGAAGCGAGTCCTTCCATGTTTGCCATTTGTCGTCCAGTACGAGTGGGGCACCCCAGTCTGTGGCGCATGAAGTTAGTTCCCTAAGCAGGAGTCTGCCCTGTACGGTTACCGGAGCTGTCATTCCCAAAGGGTCGTAAAGGCTGTTCACGGTCGACAGCACGCCCCTCCTTGTGCTCGGAGTGTCCCTTGCAGGCACTCTGAAGGTGAATGTACCGGCTCTCAAATTCCAGCTTAGACCGAGACTCCGCTGCATGGGTAAGTTCCCGCCGCTTAGGTCCAAGTTAGGTCGTTGGCGTAGTTTTCCGATGGGAAGGCATCCATGACGCCAACCGAATTTGAAGCAAAATTATGGAGGCGTAAGTGGACACCCATCAACATCTTCTGCGTCCTTTTTAGGAGTTCGATGGCCGCCTTTTCGGTTGACAGAGATATGAGGCCGTCGTCCACGTAAAAGTCCCTTTCGACAAAGCGGCGGACGTCAGCTCCGAATTCCGGCTCTGCTTCTTGCGCGGTTCGTCTCAAACCGTGTCGCAATGGCTGGGGAACACGTGTTTCCGAAGACGTGCACGCACATTCTGTACTCGATAACTTCGCTGCTGGTATCGTTATCACGGAACCAAAGAAACCGCAGGTAGTCCCTGTCCTCTTCACGTACGAAGAAGCAATAGAGCATGCGCTGGATACCTGCGGTTACAGCGAAGGCTTCCTTCCTGAAGCGGAGTAAAACTCCGACCAACCTGTTAGTCATGTCCCGTCCCGAAAGAAGCAGGTCATTTAGCGAAATGCCTTGGTGTTTGGCGCTGGAGTCGAACACGACGCGGATCTGACCCGGTTTCTGTGGGTGGTAGACGCCAAAGCTGGGAAGATACCAGTACTCTTTAGATTCGTCCCTTGGTGGAGCCGGCTCAGCATGACCATTTTTCAGCAGATCTTCTATGAAGGCAACAAAGTGCTGCTTCATCTCCGGTTTTGTATCCAGGGTGCGACATTGCGAGTTGAACCTTGATAGTGCTTGTTCTCGGTTGTCAGGAAGCTTACGTCTAGGTGTACGAAACGGCAAGGGGGCCACCCAGTTGCCCGATGCGTCCATACGGAATTCTCTGTTCATAAGATTCAAGAATTCTTGGTCTTCCACAGACGGAGCAAAGGTTTCGTCCTCCCTTGTTGTCTGGAATAGCGGGTCCACTGCGTCATTACTCGGTGGCGATATACCAGGCAGCACGGCTTCTCTGTTGGGATGATGACAACTGAGGTTTTCTTTTGCGAGAATGTGATTGTGACATGGCTTGAAGGAAGACGGACGTCCATTCCCCAGTACAGTTGTAGCGAAAGCGTCGACCTTCTCTGGTGTGCGTAATCTGTCAACACAGACGTCACCAACTATGACCTACCCGAGGTCCAGCTTCTGGGCGAAAGGAGCGTCGTTGGGTCCATTTCGTTGCTGGCGCACTTTATGTGCCTGAACAACGTCCCGGCCTATAAGGAGCAGGATCTGCGCTTCGGGGTCCATTGGTGGAATGAGGCTGGCTAGTGCTTTGAGATGGGGATGTCTGCGTGCAACGTCTGGCGTTGAAATTTCATGCCTGTTGTTTGGAATCTCATCACACTCAATCAGCGTGGGTAGATCCAGCCGTTTTTCGGATGTGAGGCTCTCGACTACGTAGCCACTTGCTCGTCGCCCTGTCGTTTCCACCACGCCGGCGCAGGTCCTCAGTGTGTACGGATATTCACCTGCACGAATACCAGAGCACTCGAAGAATTCTGGCCTGGCCAGAGATCTATTGCTCTGGTCGTCAAGCATTGCGTACATCCGGACTGCCTGCTCTGGTCGTGTCTTCAGGTACACTTTAACAATGCAAATCTTCGAACATGATTTTCTAGTATTTAAGCCTCCGCACACGCCCATACAGCTTGACGTGATCTATGAAGATGCTTCATCCAAGCCTGCCTGCGAGGGCATGACGTTTGTGCATTGAACTTGGGATGATTCTGTCTGAGGATGAAGAGCTGTTACATGCTGGTCGCTGTTACACTCCCTACATTGCATTGTCAAGTTACAGTTTCTGGCGCTGTGTGTTGTCGCGCAGCATCTGAAGCAGGCGCCGTAGTTTGCTAACAGGCGTTTTCGCTCATTCAAAGGTTTGTGCCGAAACGCACGACAGTCGGCGAGCTCATGCGGTTCCTTATGCAGGAGGCACATCACGTCCGACTTCTTTGAAGTATTTCCCTTGGTGGTACCGACCAAGCCGCCTTCCAGAGAGGTAACTTGGGTTCCGTGCACTGACACAGATGTCCTCTTGGAACCATGCGTAGTTGATGGTTTGTCCTTTATGCTTCTGTTGTCAACTACAGACCCGATTATGAAGCTTGGGTCATTCTTCGTTTTAGCTGTACTTCGGACGAAGCCCGAGAAGCCTGAGAAAGGCGGGAAAGACACGCGGTGCTCTTGCTTGTACTTGGATCCGAGGCTTATCCACTTCTCTTGCAAACCTAAGGGCAGCTTCGCTACGATGGGATTAACGCCGCGCGCCGTATCCAGATAAGACAGGCCAGGCACGTGCGGATCGGCCTTCGCAGATTCCAATTCTTGAAGCAAGTCTGCCAGTTCCCTGAGCCTCTCCATGTCAGTACTCGATACCTTTGGGAAATTCTCCAGCCTCCGAACAAGCGCATTTTCTATCGCCTCTGGGCTACCGTATGCTTCCTCAAGACGTTCCCAGGTTGATCGAAGGCCCATGCTTGGGTCCTCGATGTGCACGGATCTCAGCCTCCTAGC
The DNA here is from genome assembly GCF_037126465.1 of Ornithodoros turicata. NCBI lineage: Eukaryota > Metazoa > Arthropoda > Arachnida > Ixodida > Argasidae > Ornithodoros > Ornithodoros turicata. Next base: position 194,329,126 of record NC_088201.1, on the reverse strand, counting down.
GTAGGCAGACGATTCGCTTCCTAGCCACTTCACCAACAGGTCAATCTCCTCTGTAGCTGATTGCCCTGGGTTCTCAGTGGCGTTCCGGAAAGCGGATTTCCATGACCTATAGTCCTGTGTCCAGTCGTGACCAGTTCCCGACGAAGAAGGTATTTAACGATGTCGCCCATGACCGGTGCTTGTTCCTGAGGCATAGGAACCCTTGCGTCCCCTGAGGGGTTGTCGTTGTGCTGTTGGGGGAATCCCCTAGCAGGGATGCACGGGACGTCGCATTGAAGCGACGCGAGGGTTGCAGCGTGTGCGGCGGACTCTCCTAGGACCAGTGACGTGCTCTGTGGTATGGTGTGGTGCAGAACGTAATCCCTAGTTCGCTCTGACGAGTCAACCAGCTCGACTTCAGGAGTTCGTGTGCCACCTTGTACGAGTGCTGCTTACAAAACCCTGGCTTGTGCTTCCGCTGCGGCAGCTTGTTTCTCTTTCTGCAGTGTCTCGAAGTCGGCTTCTATGCGGGCTTTTTCCAACTTCATTGATGCTTCCCGTTGGCTGTATGACGTGAGTGTACGTGCCGCTTCTGCATCTGCGCGAGCCCTAGCTGCTGCGACACTTGCTGAAAAACTGACGCTAGACTGCACAGAACGTCGTGAGGAACAAGATGAGCGTACCGAGTCCACGGAGTGCCGTGAACCCGTCTCACGCTGGCGATCGAGGCGTTCTTCAATTTCGTTGATTATGCCTCCTACGAGGTCATATCGGTCCTTGTCGATTTCCTTCTGAATATCTCGTTAGGTTAGGCTGTCCTCGACGTTAATCTTCACCAGAAACGTGGAATACCTTTCTGCCTGAAGCTTGTAACGCTTGTAGCAGGTGGCGGGTCTCCTCACCTCCTCGGGAGACGCTTCGGGCATGCAGATTTTCTCCAGCTCAGACTCTGTTTCCTCCCAAGCCTTTGCTAGCTTTGCACGGTGCTCATCCCTCTCGAGTTCGATGTTCTGTTGCGCCATTTCAGAGAGGACTACTCTACGTTTAGGCCTTGCGCCTTGCTGCTCTGCAGACGATGTTAGAGCCGTCTCTTCCAATCCGTTCGTCTGATTAGCAAGTGGGATACCATCGGTATCTTGTCTGGACATCGTGGAGTAGGCTAATGCTCAACCTTGATTGGTGTAAATCCCTTCGAACCTTCTGGCACGCGGATAGCAGGACAAGGGCACCAGCCGAGCGAAGCTTTTCGGATAGATTCTGTTTCTGCAGGTGCTGCTTCTGGACGAGGAGGTTCCTACGAAAACAGCGTCGAATGTGAAAGCTCACCCAAGGACGATGTGGCTGTATGTTGGCGCTGACGTGGACGCTGAGGTGCTTGATATGCCAACGTAGCCGACGACCCTTTAGTCTTTTCATTGTTCTGACTCCATCAGAACTCCAAGAAACTGACCAGTCAGAAAGTTAAACCTCGCAAAGAGGTGAAAAGACTGTGCTTATTTCACCCATAATAGATAGCAGAAAAAGAACGTCCGAACAGTATGCTCAAACATGGAGTAATGGGCGTGAGCTCTGAAGACAAAGATGAATGCATGACTAATACTAAAAATACTAAAATACTAAAAATGAAGTTAAATACAACAAACAATGCGCGAACAGGACAGAACACATTCTCTTCGCTATTACTTCATATTTATCATGTTCATCATGTTCATGTTTATCAGTGTAGTTTACCAAAATGCACGTGGTGCAGACTACATCACTGTGACCATTACTTGTTGAGGTTCATGAGCCACAAGAACTGCTGAATCGTATATGTGCTTCCTAACATGAACAGGAGCAGCAACAGCGAGCAATGGTAAAACAGTGCCAACAAACCTGGTTCCATTCCTTATTCTTCATTATTTTGGGGGGAAGAAAGCTTAAGTCTGCTTAGCGGTCAGGAGCCCTCGGACTACAGAATAGTGGACTGCGGGCCACATGCAACCCGTGTGTGTGAGACCTCTGATTAATCTGATCTTACACTGCTTCATCTTCATCCAGAAATATATAATGTACTCGGGAGCGCGTAGTACTTGTTTAGCGTTATAGCCAACACTACACAAGAAGAGCTTTATTTGGACTATGGTTGTGATGTCTAATCGTCACAGGCGATACTCTACCCTGTTTTAGTCTCTACTACCCTATACTCTATCCCATGCAGATTTGTGCTCTTACTCGAAAACTGTAATCGACTACCGTTACCAATTACTTGATTCCAAATGTAATTGAGTAACAAGTAGTAAAGTAACGCATTACTCCGGTCGTTACTCTGCATTCACGCAAATTATACGCGACTTTGTGTGCCTCAGAAAAGAAAAAAAAAAAAAAAGGTTCAACGTCGGAGAAACTGAAATAACTCGAAAAACAAAAACACGTAGAGCAAGTACATTTGCGTGCCACCTGTATTTATCGAAGACGGGACGGGAGGACGTTGACCCTATTTTGGGAGAACATTGCGTGGAACTTCTTCATGAGTCACTAAACCTTCAAAGCTTAAGATACCACCACACAGGTGTAGGAAGAGATTAGAGAGAGAGAGAGACCCTGAAACTCTACAACGTTATTACAATTACCTCCGCTTTCTATGGTAGAACGGCCCGACAAAGGCTAATGGCACTAGGGGGTTGGCATGGGGAGAACATTTGAAAGATCACTTAATCTCTGCCGGAAAAGTAATCAATTATAGAGTTATCGACTACTCAGAAAAGTAATTACCAGAGAAAGTACACTGTAACATAAAGTAACTGATTACTCGAAAAATTATTCAGAAAAGTAACAGATTACAAGTAACACAATTACGAGTAGGAAGGGAGTTGCCTCAGGACAGAAGCCGCCGATATTTCGAACAGAGACTGTTTTTCTTCTGGGCCCAGAAGAAGAACAGTCTCTGTTCGAAATATCGGCGGCTTCTGTCCTGAGGCAACTCCCTTCCTACATTCTACCGGTTCGCTGGATTTCTACCCATCTATAATTACGAGTAGCGCGTTAGACACAAGTCTAATCCCACGTCAGTCTTCATACTATGCCGTCATGGATTCATACAAATTGGTATTAGGTTATTGGAAATCTACAATGTAGATTGGAGACCCAGTTGAAAGGTAAGCTGCGATTCAACAAAGGGGCCGCATATCAAATCGCATTATCAAACCGCGTTCCTTTGTTTTGTTTCAGGCTTATCTAAACTTAGTTTTGATGAAGCTGAGGTTCTGCAATTTAGTTTTGTAGCACCTTACATTTTCATACATAACTATACTCCTGAAGACAACAAGTCCCGCATGATGCATTCGGTGCAACAATCACTATTTGTACGAATGTCGCCTCGGTGGAAATACTTTCAGCCGTTGGGTCGCGTCACGAGAATGTTTCCTGTCTACGCTGCGGGCGGCAGACGTGCGGTGTCTTTGAGAGATACCGATAGCATACGGCGAGTGCGTTTCAAAATGGGTTCGCGAATAGCTCATTTTCTTGTTGTTTTGTTCTCGTCGCTTATTTCCCTTTGTCACTCTTCAGCCAATCAGGTTTTTCGTATCTCCGGGACACAACACCTGACCTGGGACTTTAAAGCCCCAGGTCAGAGTTTTCTCTTCAGACCTCTGTTTTGATGCAATCAGGTAGACGTGCTGTACGTATTACAGTGACTTATGTGTTAACTTACTAATTCCATTACTTTAATGCACATCAAGCATGTGCTGGTGCCTTAATTTCTTACATCAGTCTCGGTTGGAATGTACTGTCGCTCCAAATAACACGTGAAAGACTTTTGAAACCTAAGCACTCAAAGCACACGGACCTATATTGACTTGTTCATGTGTCTCACATCACGTATGTGGCTCAACTGAATAGTTTGATTGTACTGAAATCTAAACTAGATACATAAAGTACACAGAAGCTACAGTCGCTTGTACGTGTACCCCATCTGACACGTCTATCATGTATCTCACTCAACTGAAAGTCAAACTAACGGGCTTACAGCGAACACATTTTAGTGTAGAGAGCCTATGCTCACAGTACAAAACATTTCTGATGTAGCGGCCGGTGGATAGCGATGAGGATGGACACGCGCCTGGAGCACCCGCTCCTGAGTTCCACCGGTGCGGCCATGGAGATAGGACACCGTCATCTCCTCTCCGTGGCATACGATCATCGCCTGTCGGGACTCATGTAGAGTGACACCAACTCCTCTACACTGCTACCTTTGTAATAGAAAAAGCTGGTTCCCGGCCCCCCTTTAAGAGATCGCGCAATTGAAAATAGCCCCTCCACATCTCCTCAACCTCCTTCTCAAAAAGTTTTCGTCACCTCACTTCACCTCACCTCAATCTCTCCTTTGATTATTTTTCCTCGCCTCACCTGACCTCGATGTGCGTGAGGTGAGGCTGAGAGCACCCTCACCCTCATTTGCCCTCGTGAGGATGCCCACCTCTGGTGCCCGGTAAGGTGATTGTTCATTTCTTGCAAGGTTTTCATCAATGTGATTCTATGGAGCAATATTTGAACTGGATAAAGTGTACGGCAGTTTGCTTCCCCGTTGAACTCACACAGTAACATGCTATGGTAGGCGTGCATTCAGCTTTTATGTGGTTCGCTGGGCGATATCTATGTCAGTCCCTATTGGAAAGACGTCCTGATGTTACCCCAGAAATCCTGAGGTTACCTTGGGATATCTTGAGGTTGTCTGGCGTTGCCTCGGAACTGTCCGCGGTTCTTCTGAGGTTACATCCAGAAATCCTGAGGGTCTACCTCAGGATCTCAGACCGGACTGTGGTTCTTCTAAGGTTACCTCAAGAAATTCTGAGGTTGCGCCTCATGGCCTGAGACGTCGCTTTAGCTCTTTTGAGGTAACCTCAAGAAATTATGAGGTTCTACCTCAGAACCCCACACCTCGCTCTGGTTCTTTTGAGGTTCCACCTCAAGACCTCAGACCATGCAGTAGTTCTCCTACGGTTACCTCAGCGAATATTGAGGTTCACATAGGGCCTCACACGTTGGTACACCTTACAGCCTTGGGAGGTTTTGTGGAAATTTCTCAGGGGACCTTTTCGTTGGAGAGGTTCGCAAGTTTTTTTTTTTTTTAGTAGGTTCTAGTTTGGTGAGTTGTAATTCAATTTTGTTACCTTCATTAAATTGGCAACGTTAACTAAGCCTACACCAAACCGTAACGCCAAAACGTAACATTTCATAAGTGTCATCCACATAAACCACCAGGAAGGCATAAATTCAAATATATTCAGTTATAAATGAAAGCTCTGATAGCATAAAGCGCCCACAACTTGTATACCAATACGAACGTTATAGAAAAATCACAATGAAAGAATTGCTAAAAAGCAAGCGAGCTGGAGAGTATAATTCATATCACTAAAACCGAGACTAACTACGAAAACAGAGACACTGCCCGCGTGCGTCTGCTTACGTAGCTCTCTTACGTAGTCTCGGGGGTTTCGGTAACACGCAAACAGAAATCGCATTATTCGAATGAACAATACACTACATATTTTCGCATGACCACCCATCTGAAAACACAATAAGCGCAATATAGGGTAAACCGTAGATTCACACGTGAATTTATATTAGAGTCTAGAATTGATATATAAAATTGCAAGCGGGAATTACTGCGCTACTTTCTTCATCTATGAGGTTCAAACAGGTTGGCGTACGCCACAATGAAACGTTGTGCAAAGAATCTACAAATGATGGAAGATTTCGTTCCGTTTAGATTTGACACAAGATAAACAAGAACAAAGACGCGGGAAACATGCGTCGGTGTCGTTTGTACACCTCCACTCAGTGGCTTCGCTGCAGCCATGCATCCCTATTTCTCCCTCATTTTGCTTGGAGGCCGTACACTAAGTTCCCGCTTTTGTAAAGCGGTTCGTGCGGAATCGCCTCCTTTTCCTTAGGGTAGTTACGCGGCAGCTTCCATGGCATGCGTGTGTATTTACTTCGTCCTATGTGCGGCTTATTAATAAGGTGCCATGATGATGTGTGTATACGTGAGGCCCTTGACGACATTAATGTTGTTGCTCCTGTGAGCGACGTGTGAAATTTCTCTGAACACAACGATGACACAAATTTCAACCGGAACACGGGATATCCAGTGCACGCTATTTTCCGGAAGGAGGGCGAGAAAACCCGTATAAGCTTCCTTCTGGAAGGTAAGTGAAGGAAATTTCCTTGTATATAGTTTTTGCCGTATGTGTGTGTCTGTGTGTCTTCTTTCAGAGGAAAAAATATGCTTGAATGTCTTGTGAATGGAAAGTGACACTTTAGAAGTTCATGTAACTTTGAATTTCTAGTACTTGTGATATTGTATTTTCAGACTCCCTGCGATGCATGTCATACAGATTACATGTGGCGTGATAGGCACTGAGGATACCGCCAAGGCCTGCAGCGAACGAAAGCGGATAGGAAAACCATGAAAGTGTGAGCCGGAACCGCAACAAACGCGGTATAATGTGAGTGTCTACATATCTTGAACGGTATACTATCCTCACCAAATTTCTGTCCTTCTGTAGCTTTTCTTTCGACAACGTGCCTGAGGGTGCTGCTCACCAGACTGTTCATCCCCCTGGTTTGACAATCATTTGTAGTTATTTTTTTCTTGTTGAAAACGCATACGCATATCCTTGGTATGCATAGAGCTACTAAGCGTATTTGAAGACTCTAGGTATGTATGTGGTCACAACCGTCTACGTTTTGAGTATGGAAATTTACCGTAATGGACTTAGTTTTGTCACTGCGGGGAGCAAATTACTTTCGTAGATGCAGACATGTTCACTCAATTTGGTAATCACTATTTGGTAGTTCATGTACTATTTTGTATTATCTCATTGGTTATCGTACCTGAACTGAAGTTTATATCTAGATGCATACCTCCAGTGCTTCAAGAGCAAAGCGGAGGAAGGCGAAGAAGCGGGAAAGAAATGAAGAGAATTGCGACACTGAACGAGAAATTAAAGTGTCTGAAGAATATTTAGAACCTGATGACCCAATAAATTGGTAACGAAGTAATGATTCAGTTACTTTTTAAAAAATGGTAATAGTAACGAAATCAGTTACAAAAACTGGTAAGTCGTTACTGACGTTACTCGTTCCTTTTCTTCAGCGCGGGGCTGGGGCAGATTTCGCCACTCCGTGTGGCGCAATGCGTGACCCACGACCACGTGTGACTCAAAGTATTATTGCAGTACCCCGCTGCATATGTTTGGAAGTGCGTCTTTTCTCTTGTTTCCGTAATCTCCAACCAACACTCCTCCCCAAGAATAGGGATCAGTTGTACTATGGCTACAAACAACGCGTTTTGACTTCTAGCCTTTTCTTGTCTTTGCTAAGCTTCTCAGCGCCCTAAATTATGACGCAGCCCCTCGTCTGTTTTCTGGGAACCGTTGGTGATTGGTCCCACGAAATTTTCTTGTGTTTTTATATTCTCCGATAACCCCACTTCGGAAAGAAGGGAGAACGTCCAGGCAAGCTGATATAGACTCAGGGTAAGAGGCCGAGAGAAACGGAACACGAAGGACGGACGACAAATTCTCAGACTCAGCAAAAGGCTTATTACAATGACCCAGACTATATATCCGAGACGCGACGCAGAGAGTGACCAAGACAAAACTAAGGACCACGTTGCCACGTGTGGCGATCTCAGTAGACCCACTAGGTAACTCACGTCATAAATTAACTCAGTTATATAATTACTCAATTAAGTTACTCACGTCACGTAAATTCATGTCAGACCAGTGATTAGCTTCAGACAGTATTAGCGTCTTCTGAAGTGCAATTTCTCATTAATAAATAGATGAAGTGAAGTGACGGCACGTTTGCAGGCTCTTGAAACTATGCGGCGGTAACGTAAAAGTAACTCGTTACTTGTGAGTAACGAGAACTCGTTGCTTTACCCAGAGCCCCAAGCTATTAGGCAACCCCAGGACCTCATGCTCTGAGGCAACCTCAAGACCTCAGATGTCCCATAATACCTCAAGACCTCAGGCTCTGAGGTAACGTCAGGAATTATTTTCAATAGGTGTGTGATGTTGGTACCCGTTCTGCCAAGCACAGCTCGCATTAATCCAGTCAGGGACAAGCACCCTCACTGTAGGCGATGGAGAGATACACGGTGGAGGCCTGCATGTCGATAATTTTGAAATTTTGAACGTAGCCTGGCCAAAACAGTAAATTGTGAACTACTCTACGAAGATCGAGAATAATGTGCGTCCCGGTAACTCGGTAAACGCACGAGAGACGACAGAAACAGACCGTCCGTGCGACCTGTAAGTCTATTTTCCTTTCAGAAGACTGACATTTGACAGCACTCTCAAACGGCAACCTAAAAGCATCATGCAGAAATTGTCCTTTAGGATCAACGGGGCTTTCCAACAGCCGTTATGATTCAAAACCAGTGTTGCAACCGCCACCAAAACTAAGTAACGAGTTACTGCTATGCGCTACTGGTTATAGAAAAGTAACACAATACTAGCGTCGCTACATATTTGAACAAGTAACGGATACACCAACCGCTCCCAAATCAAAGTAACCTAAATACTATACCGCCACTCATCCGCTACCGTACCGTTCTCTATGCAACACCATACCGTGGGTATGTCGTTGTCGATGTTGTCTAAAGACGTTGAATTTTTGTTGAAGTTTTGTTTCCTCCTTTTCATGCGGGACAAGGTATACCACTACCTACAGCCAATATATCTTATTTCGAGTTGTCTTGACCTTGCGATGATGAGCATGTAAAACATCACTTAACGCACATCGCACATCTGTGCATCAAATGCTTTTCTCGTCGCAATGTTTGAAGCACAACACGATTTCTCTGCATTGGTATTATTTTGTCCGAGATATCCACGGATCGCAACCTCAAACTCTTGAGTCTTCTTCCTGTCGACGGATAGATCACTACGTTCAAGTGGCGCAGCGAAAGCGACCACACCACCACGACAGGGGCGGATCCAGGTCCTCGGTTTGGGGGGGGGGGGGCGGTTCCTTTGTTGAAGCTTGTAGTGGGGCAGGGAAGAGAGGGAAACCTAATGTATAAACTGACGTCTTGAGGGCGATCGCCCCTCCCCCCCCCCTTGAAGCATACCCTAGCCTGTGTCTGAACTGCGGGGTGAAGGCCACATTGAGACGAAGTCGACGCAGAAGGGAGGAGACACAGCGGGGCAAACGGCCTGTGAGAGAAAACGACAAAGTTGCATCTACGGTGTGCAACAAGGACCTGTCTGTAAAATCCCAGCGATATTGTTGGGATGCCATTGGTTGGATCATCGCCGACAAGAATGCCCTCCTGTCACCACGGGTCAACATATTCGGGATCATTGTCTGGCAGCAGCAGCCACCCTGTCAGCCTCTTCATTTCCGCTTAGTCCACAGTGACCTGGGATCCACTGAAAAGTGATGGAGTGACCTTCGTCGCACAGACGCTGAAAGTCGTTGAGGATGTCCGTGACAATTGGAGCCAATGTACCTCGTGCACCCATGCTCTCTATGCACTGCAGGGCTGCCCTGGAGTCCATGTGTACCACCCACGTTCGTGGAGCCTCGCGCAGAGCATACGGCAGGAACGACAAGATCCCGTAAAGCTCTGCGGACGTAGACGAAGTGCAGTGTGCCAGGCGATACCCGTGAGACACCTGGACCGAGGAACTTACAGGTGCACAGGACCCGTCGGTGTAGACGGCAGTAGTAGTGTGCTCAGCGTATACGCTTAACAACATGTCCAACACCATTTTTCGAAGGACTGACGCTGGCACTTGCTTTTTTACGTTCAGTCCCGGAATGCCGGGTGAGATCGAGGGCAGTTGGAGAGAACACGGGGGAGACGGAGATACTGCTGGCTTTGCTACAAACTAGGGAAATTTAAGCTTTCCTTCTCAAACGACTTTGTAGAGGTTGCCCTGCTTGGACCAATAAAGTTTTGTTAGCAATGGTTGACGGCGGTGATGAGCTATAAGGCGTAAATAGTGACGTGCAGTCCCCCACGTTCTGAGGACTTCAATTGGTATTTCGTGAGTTTCGTTTTGACCATCAGCTTTTCCGCTGCTCTGGGCTATTACACTATTGTATTGCACTACCATTAAGCAGAACTACATTTACTTTTCAAACCACGACCGATCAAACGGCACCTTTCTCCATACCCTCCTTCGCTCCACTTCTCATGTTTGCGACGTGTTTCATTTTTACTGCTCACAAGTAAAGGGAAATGTTGGGCGCTTGCTTAGTCACATATCCCTCATATAGTGCTACACAACTGGCATATTCCATTCCTGCTTCATCCTTCCGCATGGCGCCTCCTCTCTGAAGAGTAGACGGCGTAGCACGTGCGTGAGGCCCTAGCGGCGGCCCTCACAAGGACAATTGTGCTTCTATCTGTTAAAAAAGACGATGAAATCATATCTACTATACGTCCTCGTTTGACTGCTAGGTGAAAATTTGCGAAATCCATGATGTGGTGACCGATGTGTCCTCATTCGGGGATTGAGAGGCACTTGAACACTCATGCTGACTTCTTTTACGTCTGAACCGCTTTTCTTGCGTAGCGGTTACGGCTATTATTTTTTTGGGGGGTCTGCTCCGGTTCGGGTTCAACAGTGTCATAAAAATTGCGGTTCGGGTACGGGTTCGGTTCCGGCAAAAATAACGGTTCGGGTTCGGTTCGACACCCTGGGCAGACGATCCGTAAAGGAGCCTTATGTTGCCCTTGCGCCATCTAGTTCGTACGCCTTCATTCTGTAACACCATTACTAGAGTTCTCATGACACCAAAACGTGTATATGTGTCACAGTGTTTTATAGATTTGGATCGAGACTCATTTTGTGATACTGAGATGCTTTAACCTACACTTGAGCATTGTTAGAAGCGGTGTGGTTCGGGTCGGATGGTGTTGACGCAAGTACTCCGTTTTGAACAATTTTACACATGGCGCCGCTACCGTATTCGGTATTTCTTTTCAGTAAGGGAGTAGCGATCGCGTTAGATTTTAAATTGGTAAAAGGAGAAGTATTTCCACTACAAATACGGGTAGCGGCGGACTCTCTCAGCCACCGGTACTTTTCATATTAGTGAAGACATGGAACAATACTATATAATATTTGTAGGTTTACGTCGCGAAACAACTGAGATCATGAGCGACGCCACAGCAGACGGTGTGTGGGTTGCTTCTACGTGCGTTGTTGTGGGTTCTTTAACGTGCGATGAAAGCTCATCACACGGCACCCTATATTTAACGTCCCTCGCGGAAGGCGGGGTGTCAAGCAACTTGTACCCTGCCACCAAGCTGCAGGAGTCCTCGGCCGGGTTCGAGGACATGGAACACAGAGAGAAAAAGTGAGATAACGACAAAGCAGAATTTCTTCTTGTCATTCACTTTAGTTAATTGTTAATCAGGCAGGCTGATTTGACGATCCTCGTCAATTTCACTAACTTTTATAAGCTAATCGGAATCCAATAGTGAGGAATATAATGATTGGTATTCTGCCCATTTTCTAACCACTTAGACACGTATGTATAACAGTCTGCGTAATGTTGACTACGAAGCTATAGTTTTCGTCATACAATCAGTTGTAAAACTATATAGTGCGACTGCGTTAATAGCATACACATTTAAAACTGTGTTTTCGAGTTTTACTGTTTGGAGCAGATAAGCAAAGCGTCATGTCTTTTGGAACAGAAATACGAAAATATATCGGAAACACAGTGAAATATCGCTATATTCGCTCACTGCACTCCAAAGGTACCGCCGACTTTTCTTTAAGGTGTTATGCATCGGGTGAAGCATTTCTGGAGAGACAGAACTACCAAGGCTTACACAGGTTGCCGAACTCCGGTGTAGTTCCGTTCTTACATTACGTACGTTAAACTGTGGGTATATGAGCTACACAAAATGAAAAGAAAAAGAAAAAAAGCATTATCCAGGAGTCAGTGTACGCCAACATGCTTATTAATACTCTGCGATTTTGCTTGGTGGTGCTACATAGCGTCTCACATGGGTGTTAATGACTTGATGCATTTAGATTTGAAATTTTCAATGTGGGTAACGTTTAAGGTATTTATCAAAGACGAGACCATCGAATCTACATTCCGACTGAATGTCGAAGTTATGACTATTCGTCTTATATGTTGGCTCAGAAAGCATTCCTATCTCGCTGGAGAAAGGCACAAACACACACACAGTGTCAGCACGACAAGCCTTGAATAACAGAGAAACAATTTAAAGAGACAAACCTCTTCCCTCCATATTTTTATCTCCTGATTCTCCTTTCCAACATTCTCTTCGGCCTCCTTCCGCTTTTTCTCCATCTGAAAATGTGATGAAAAATTTAGGTAAGTGCTAATCTCAGCACTGCATCAAATCAACCATAGACAGGCTGTCGGGTGATTGTTATGTGACAATTGGTGGCTTCACTTCGCAAGACATGTGTCCATGAGTGACGCTACAGTTGTCGGCCTCTGGATTAACTTTGCATACGCCGTACTCTGCGCTGAGCTTTCGGCGTGCTTTCACGTTCCCCGTTGAAGACGACGTGTCTGAGCAACCTGTAAGCTCCTCTGGTGTCGATCTCCCGACCTTGACATCACATGTGGCACACGTACCGCCACCGAGGTCGGTTCGGATGATCGTGTGCCATGACCATCAGAACTCAGAAGACGCGCTCAGATTGGGGTGTTCTGTGCATGGGAATTGTATCTTGTCAGACGTTTCTTGGTTCCCTCAATAAATATCATCGATCGCGTATACCATCTATTAGGTGTTGCGATAGGTGGCACAAGGTAAATGTAAAACTGGTAGCGAAAGCCGACGACAACTCCAAAGGAGACCTAAGGACGAGGCTAACTTACAGCTCAGCTACACCGATTTTCGATTGTTAGAGTATGGAATGGTACTCACACGATGTGTTCATAAGTGAACACTGATTATGTGTGCAAAGTAGTTATCCCAAACTCCTCGCGGTTTTTTGAAAAGGTGAATTTTTAGTTTCGCTGACATTCCGTCTTGTGGCCCGCAAACCCTGTGTTGACGACACATTCGTGGTCTGCCCGTGCTCCGTCTTTGCATGACATTTGGCTTGGTTTCTTCCGCAAAGCCGGCCAGTTCCTTGTGCCGAGCCGTTTGTTGCGCAGATTGATATTGGGGAAGTGATAAACACTTTGCTATTAGGAAGCCAGTATATTACTGGACTTCACTGAACCCACGAGGAACGTGAGTTTTGCTTGCTTCGACTGCAAGGCATTTGCTAGGCCAGTACAGACTTCCTAGTGTGATTCGTGTTCTGTGCTGCATGCCGAGAATGCGCGAGCGTTTTGCTCCCGTCTGCAAGAACACTTCAGCATGCAGTTCCAATATTTCAAACCACAACTTTGCGAAAGGCGAAAGAAAAAGTTATTGACTGCAACAATCGGTTACAACTCCGACTGGGTGCCACCTTCGAAAGCAGCGATTTGATCTCTTCATTTGGCTGATACGAATGTTACGGAAGCAACGCGCAACTTGTTTCTCAAGAAGCCGAAGATGTCTCGTCCGGGATGCTGTGCCAACCTTATCTGCGGCGGGAGATTGCAGAGGCAGGACTAGGCAAGTCATACGGTGAGGCAGGTGAGTCATACGGTGCAAATGCCGCCACAGAGAAAAGAAAAATACGCCATATGTCAATTACTGCTTGATCCTTTAGAGATTAGGCCCTAGAGGGTGTATTCTCAGTACGGATTTGGAATTGCCTTATTTGTTAAATGATTTCGCAGGCATTTTGGCACCACCGAAAAGCTTGCACTCCACGTCTCAACTATCGCAGTCGGAGTTTCAAGCCGAAAGCTGTCATCAGTGCCAACCAGACGCCCCTTCAAAGTTCATCTGTTTTTGTGGACGGAACAGTGACGCCTGGTACTGAGACATTTCATTTTCTGATGAATCAGGCGCATTGCATCATTTGTGCTTGACTTCTTGTGTTGGTATACCCTTGCTGTTGCTCGCTAGTTTAGAGCAACAATGCCTGAGGTGTTTGTGTTCTTACTTCAGCGCTTTCAGAGTACATCTAAGCAGTATCATCGTACCATATACAATGCAGCACATCTCGTGTATTTTGAGTAAGGTATAAATTAAAATGTTGGCTCAGCTGTTGTATTTTGGTCAGAAATAAGGTGTTCTTCCAAAGCCCTCAAGGGCAGTTCAAGCAGTCTCATGTGTGCAACAGCACATACCTTTTCCCAGTTTTGAGTAAGGAAAATCGAAATATTCCAGTTCATGTGTTTTGGTCATAAATTATGTTTTTCAAAACGTTTCATGATTACATTCAAACAACATCATGTGTGCAACAGTAGATTATTTTTCCCAGGTGAGGTAAGGTACATCTGTCCGCTGGTGTGTTCCGGCAATGCAGCAGTAGCTTGTGTTGCATTGAAGTGGTATCATGAATACAAAAACTTGTTTTATGCCTTTCTGTAGCTGCTGTACTAATATTATGAGTACGGAGACATATCTCAGTAAATCTGAATAACTCTGAAATCGGTGCTCTCGTTGGTTGACCACCTACGAAATTTTAAGAGAAGGACCACCTAGATGGTGCTACCTATCGTCGGCGTTTCTCTTCGGACGGAGCCACCCCTATGCTCTACGGTCTCCCCAAGATACACAAGCCAGGATGCCCCTTGAGGCCTATTGTCTCGTTCGTTGGGTCACCAACATACAACCTATTCAAATACTTGGTGGAACTCATAGCTCCGGTCACCGGTAACAACAGCGTGACGGTTCGCAATCCGAAGGAGTTTGTAGAGTTGGTCAAGACGCAAGTTCTCAACGAAAATGAGGTTATGGTATCCTTTGATGTGGTGTCTCTGTTCATCAACGTTCCTAAAGACCTTGCGGTACAGGTGGCGGAGGCACGACTACGCCAGGACAGCAGCCTGTCAACTCGAACATCGCTCACAGTTGAAGAGGTGGTTATTCTTTTGAGGTTTTGCCTCAGTCAGACGCACTTCAACTTCAACGGCAGGACTTACCCCCAGATCGAAGGTTGTCCCATGGGTAGCCCCGTGTCAGTCACTTTAGCTAATCTTGTCATGGAGCATATTGAAGAAACTGCAGTGGAACGATTTCCCCACCCGGTCAAGTTCTATCGCCGCTACGTCGACGATACGTTCGTGATTCTCAACAATGACCACGTTGATGAGTTCCACTCGGTTCTAAACAGCACTGCGCCATCGACCAATTTCACTTACAAGATGGAACAGAATGGCAAGCTTCCTTTCTTGGATGTGTGTGCGCCCCGATAGCTCGGGAGTAATTCAAACATGTGTCTACCGAGAGCCTTGTGATACCGGTAGTTTCCTCGGTTTTGACTCACACCACCCCACGGAGCACAAACGGAGTGTAGTACGAACGTTATTTCACCGATCTGAACAGTTATCATCCTGCACTGAGTTACGAGCTTCTGAGAACGCGACGATCGCCGATTATCTGGACAAACGTGGCTACCTACGCAGGTTTATCGAGGACACCCGCAAACGCATGCAAGCATCTGAACCGCAGGACGGGAACCGCACCCGCCAGACACGCGTTGTCATCCCCTATGTCAAATGCGTTTCTGAATCTATCGGCCAGGCTTTGCATCCGTTGGATATCAGGACTACGTTCAAACCGCATGTTAAACTTCGAAGTCTCATATCGAAACCGAAGGAACCCCCCCCCCCCCGGAAGACCAGTCTGGAGTAGTCTAGAAGGTACAATGTCAAGACTGTAACACGTGCTACGTTGGCGAGACAGGCAGGAAACGATACACTCGTTTCAAAGAACATAAGCGGGACATAAAGAGCGCGACGCACGCCACAGGTTTAAGACGCAGCTTACAGACCATTGTTGGGACATGTGACATTGTTTCGACTTCGACAACGCGGTGACCTTAGCTCGCGAACAAAGATGGGGACCCAGAAAGCTTCTAGAGTCGTGGCACATACCTGGTGACCCCTCGGATTGTAGCAAAAACCGTGGCCCCATTCTCGAACAATACTCCCATCTACTTAAATAGCGACCGGTTGTATAACCTCTCATTCAGTTTGGCACTGATGATGTCCGTCGCATGACGGACGAAACGTCTGAGTAAAGCTTGTTATTTTGTTAGGTTAAGTCGGAGTTCTCTACTTTTTTGTCCAGTTACATCGTCTCACGGCTTTTGAAGTGGTTTTACAGGTTTCCCAGCTCATTTTAATCCATTGGTCACTCAATTTAATCCAAGCGCTACCGAATTTAATCCAAGTAACACGTGTAAATGTATTCCGTGTGTATTCAGTGATGTCATGACTGAGACTTTCATGATTTCGCCTATGTAACATGAGTTTATGACTACAACCCCTCGATTTTGCAGTGTCATGCCGTGTTTTATAACTGCTTTTTGTCGTTATGCCATTTCATGACTATTTATTAATATGCGCCATGAAGCAATTTTGCGGGACTATTGCTGCTTCACAGTCATGCAGTGCTTAGTGACTGCATTTTGCATTATGACATTCCATAACTATTTCAAACTCTGTTCTATGGCTCAATTTTATGGAACCACCGCTGCTTCAACAGTGTCATGCACTGTTTAATGACTTCTAGATGTCATTATCACATTTAATTAATGTTTTCATGACATGTGCCGTGAATCGATTTTATGGGATTGCAATCGTTTCGAATAGTGTTATAGAGTGTTTTATCACTGCCAACAGTCATTACGACACTCCATGACTATTTTCATGGTATGTGCCATGAATCAATTTTATGGGACTACCAGTCTTTCAAACGGTGTCATACACTGTTTTGCAGTTACCGAGGGGCATTATGACATTCCATGAGCATTTGATGATATGTACCATGAATCGATTTCATGAGACTTCCACTGCTTCAAACAGAGTTATGCAGTGGTTTGTGACTACCGACGGGCATTATGACGTTCCGTGACTATTTTCATGGTATGTGCCATAGATCGATTTTATGGCACTACCGCTGCTTCAAACACTGCCATAGAGTGGTTTGTGACAACCGACAGCCATTATTACGTTCCATGGGTATTTTCATGATATGTGCCATGAATCGATCTTATTGTGCTACCGCTGTTTCAAACAGTGTCGTACAGTGTTTTATGACTACCGACGGTCATTATGACATTACATGACCACTTTCATGATATGTGCTATCAATCGATTTGATGAGTCTACTGCTGCTTCAAATAGTGTCATACAGTGTTCTATGACTGCCGACGGTCATTATGACTTTCAATTACTGTTTTTATGATATGTGCCATGAATCGATGTTATGGGACTACCGCTGTTTCAAACAGTGTCACAGTCTCTTATGGCTGCCGACGATCAGTATGACGTTCAATGACTATGTTCATGATATGTGCCATTAACCGATTTTATGGGACTACCGCTGCTTCAGACAGGATAACAGAGTGGTTTGTGACTACTGAAGTTCATTATGACATTTCATGACTAGTTCCACGAATCAATTATATAGCACTACCACTGTTTCACATAATACGTTCACTACGTTCACATAACTACGTTCACATAATCCCCTCCACACTCTAACAAAGCAGCCATTCACTCCGGCCGTAGAAGCCCGTACGGAACCTTTCTTCCCTCCGGGCTGTTGACCCACAATTCACATGAACCTTTAAACACGTTACACCTAACCCTTTAAAGGGTCTCTGACCAGAAGCTGGAGAGCCTTTTCCGCAGTGGCTACCGATAGAATACACAAAAGCAACTTCACATACGAAAATGCATGCCTCAACACCTCGTAGTTTTCGTAAACTCGAATTTTGAACATCGCGGTTCACGCCGACGCTGGCACACCTAGCGTCAAACCAAGAAAACGTACGCATATATAGAAAACTCATCTGGTCATCCCACTGGGATGACGTCAATCGCCCATGCAATCAGCGCGCAGAATGCCGTCACGTGATCGAGCACTACAAGAACAACTTTCAGCAAGAACCAACATTTTTACGTCGATATACTGTTGTCACAATGTCTGGAAATAAAAAGCATGTATATACTTCGAAATCTACGACCTGTTTTATAACTGCGATAATCCAATTAGCGACTTCCGTGGAAAGAGGAACTAGCTACGAGGCTACGAGCTACGACCACTTTCGGGATCCAGCGCGCTATTTCACTGCGTTAGCGTAGTGTGTGTATTTCCAAGTTTTCTTTATTTATATCCTTTGGAACAACGACCAATTTATCGAGGTACAGCCCTTACTTCATTTGACGTGCCTCGGTTGTGTCGTCAAAGCGAGATTTCTCGGCGGGCATTCAGTTCCATACGATACTGCGCGTTCAACCGCAGCGGCAGGATAATACCGCGGCGGATTTTGCCAATCATATTTGAAGAATGCAGACTATGAGACGGACTCCTCAGTTTGAGTACAAAGAACCTCCCCCTACAGCAGTCCGCAGTGCTTTCCTTGAATCAATCTTCCAAGACTGTTGGATCTGGACGTGACGAGGTTAGTGTCTTCTGTATAATTTATACAGTGATTATACTCTCCTTGTGAGAATTACGTTGTGGCATGCAGATGTTAGGAGATCATTTACGCAACAAAGAAAAATACGGATTAAAGAAAATTGAAGTTTACGCACTAAATCAAAAGATTACTGTACAATTCCGAGTGTTGTTGAATGCAGCCATGCCAATGCAGTAAGCAACATTCACAGTACGTAAAATGAAGATGTGTATTCCGCATCTAGATGGAACATTATAATTGTCACAGCAGTGTGCACCAATGTAGTTCATGACTTCCTTGGGCAAGATGTGTAACCAAATGTTGGAAATACAAGGCAGGGATCAGGTACAAGTTTTCTTCTATTTGTTTTCCTTATAATATGCAGCATGCTGCACATAGTAAAGAAGGGTTCTGGATTCTAAACCAACGCAGTTGAAATCCTTAGTTTACCCCAAGCTGTACTATTGTTGTCTAATCTGGGGAAACACTACAGAGGGCAACTACGATAAAATTGCAGTGCACAAAAAAAGAAAGAATGCCTGGTATACGACAACCATGTCTACAGGTTGTCTACAGGTGCAATGTGCTGGACCCTCGTTGCAAAGAGGCCCAGCAGGGGTGCCACTACAATCCATCCATCCAGCCCCTCAGTTCCTTCAAGACATGCAAAATACAGTAGACAAAGGGTTCACTTGGAAATCAGACATTTACACAAAATTGCCTTGCAAATTCAGGATCTTTTAGCGCCACCCCAAACACTTGCCATTACGGTATGAAATCTATCACTGTACCACCTTACAAGGTTCCACTGCTACGGACCAACTACAGAGATCAGCAGAAACTGTTCCTCTTCCGAACAATTTTTTTTTCAGCCGATTGGAAATGGCCTTCCTGTGTCCAGTTTCAAAAGAGAGTTACACAAACTTGTTGAAGTGTTATTAGAGACAGTCCACTGTGTTATGTATTTGTGTGTGTGTGTGTGTGTGTGTGAAAATGTGAACAGCTCGGTGCAATTGTGTATTTTATTTATGTGGTTGCGATTTGATGGATGCGCGTAGTGGTAATATCTCAGTTATCGCATTTATATGGCTTTTTTTAACAATGTTAGGGTGATGACTTCATGGAAGTGGAAGGAACAGGAGAGGAAGACATCTGGCAATGGTCATGACAGCTGTCCGTCAGGTACGGGACCAATTTCTTTTAGAAATGTGGTATATAGCGTGAAGTCGTTACTAACCAAAAGTTTTTTGTTCCCTTTAAAGGAATCTACAGGTGGTGAGCACGCGTAAGGAATTGACATATCTCAATACAACTTAGACCTGCCTGTTGCACATGAGATGTGTGACTCTACTTACACACACAAGCTTCTGCAGGTTCGATGCATGTATATTTTGAAACATGAAAGACAGAGTGCTAAAAATATACAGTCAAACCTCGCTTTACGAACACCCTTCGTTTCTCAAAAAATCGTTCGTAAATCGAGGTATTCGTAAATCGAGGTCCGAGGAGTGCAGTGCACAAATACCTCACAAAAACACGGGAACTTCTTCTTCTCACTTCTTCTTCTACGGGAAATTAATTTGAATAAGTTTTATTTTTGAAAATACTGCGTAATTGTGCTTTGCACCATACTTTCTGCAGGGTCTATCCTGTTTAGAAGAGATGACAGAAGTCTGACATTTGACTCATCCACCCGGTCCTCAAAGTACCGTATCGCGTGCGGATGAGACTGTTTCCAACGGCAAATATTGCGCTTGTCACCGGCTGTCAGGACTGAACGCCTTCTCTTGGAACGGCAAGATGTTTCCATCTCGGAGACTCACAACCGTTCGGCTGTAAACGCCTGAATTATTCTTTCAGGAAATGGTGAATCATGTTTGTGGAACGTAGCGACGTTGGGACATTGTATGTTTGACCTTGGCTGCATGTACTGAGGAACTTTCATTATCCTCCGGTCCATTGGCCGGTCCTCGGTACGTTCATAACGCCCGTTCGTATATCGAGGTCAGAATGGCTTGGCTACTTTGGGTGCGTTCCCTAATAATCCGTTCATAGTTCGGATATCGAGGGTTCGTAAAACGAGGTCAAAATACACGGAAAAAGTTTGGTTCCCTGTGGAGCCGTTCGTAAGTTGAGGGAATTCGTATATCGAGGGTTCATAAAACGAGGTCCGACTGTATCTGAGGTGAAAAATTGAGCAGTTCACTGCAGTAATTCTATTGATTTATTTTCAGCATTTTGGGAAAAATATAGTGATGGCAAGATTACCTGTGTTGTACTGCCAGACCATCTGCTATTGGAGTTCCATGTCCCAGTTATTATATATAATAGCTGCTTGAGGTTATTACATATTTATTATGCAAGTTTTGTGCCTGTGAGTTCCTGTAAATGTGCTCTGCGGTGATCATACTGGACAGAGAGCTATGCCTGTATAATAACAGTGACTAATGTTCTCCTGCCCATAAACCTATTCCTAGGGTACATCTGCACCCTTGGAAGTCACTGGAGAGGCGTGTTAGCTTAGCTCAATTGGTAAGGGCCCTGGATCGGTAATACAGAAGATGTGGGTTCAAGTCCTACTACTGGCTAACCTTTCCAGTGACTGCCTTCTTTTATCATTCATTTCTTAGGCACTTGAAGCTTTGTATGTATTTGCCTTTTCTATGTGTTCCAGTCTCAGAACATCAACTGCCATGTTCAAAAGAAGTGGAATATGCCTCTGCAATCTGGAACCCATCCCAACATCTCTTAATCAACAAAGTAGAATTTGTACAGAACCACACGGTTTGTTGCTCATGATTATCATCCTTTTTCCAGCGTCTCAGCCATTAAAGTCAAACTCTTTCTTACTCCTTTGATTACCAGATGAAAGGTATCAGGCCTGGCATTCTTTCATATGTTATATTACAGTCACACTCCTCCCCACCCCACTTACTGTCAATCCCTTCACAAGTTACTTCCAAGACTTGATGACTCGCACAAAGTACTTGCTCCACCTACACAAACAAAAAAATTCCTCTACTCTCCGCACCAGCTGATGGTGTCACACTGGAATGACGTTCCTGCCCACATAGCATCATAACAAAATGTATCGTCATTTATTTCCAAGTGCTAGGATCGTTTTCAGATCGAATGAATTTCTTTGTGGTGAGTGAACGAATTTTGTTTGCATCATTTTGGTATTTGTCTTTTTTGGATAAAAAACCTCCCGCATTTATGTAAATCCCTTCACAAGGGTCTTTAAGTAAACAAATGAAATGAAGAACTTCGTGATACTTTCATAGTTGGAGCATTTTTAATGCATATTTTAAAACAGTGGCTGCTAAAAATGTGTCAGACACCGTTACAAAGGCTGCCGTCTGTATCAGGTGAATCATGATTTTTCGCAGAAGCCCAATAATGTATAACGCTGCATCACATATGCTATTTTGGAGCAACCTCTGCAGACATATTATGAAGATATTATCTGAGTGCCACAATACACTATATGAACCACCTATTTGAGTATTTGAGCAGCCCAAGATACAAAGCTTGGTTCCTCAAGGTCTACATCCTACTCGAACTGGGTGTGCACTTTGCACACCAAAGGAAAATTGAGAATGAAAAAATGGCTAGCAAGCAAGCGAACTGGGGTTTTACATCATGCATGGAAGATTGAGGTTTTCGATAGTCAACTTGTGTAGTGAGCACTTCTGGAGGACTGAGAGCAGGAACCGAGGTCACACACAGGGTAACCTGCATAACAGTCTGATTTACTTCCACATAACGATCATTAAAATACTTGAGGTGCTTAAACAATACTATTTGGGTGCTATCAGACAGTAAGAGTTCGAACAACACTTACGACATATTGACTGAATGGGTGGACAAAAGGATGCGTCAGAACAGGAATGGAGTTGTGTCTTTGGTGGAATTGAGAGCCCAATGTAATTCTTACCAGGCGGAGCAGGCTGATGAGATGGTGCTTTGTGTCAGGGGTCAGCACAGTGGTTTATCCAGAATCCCAAGCATGGAGGAGTGTTGAAAAAAGTTCGGGGGGCGGGGGGGAGTCATTATTATAGTTGCATCATTACCGACATGTGTCTACAGCTGAAATTGCAAGGGCACCCCCTGTAGGGGGTACTTCCACCTAGTATCTTGGGCATTTAAAGCATGTAGTAGTTACTATGGGAAAGGCTTTGCGTATCCTGTTCACCGCGCGGACTGGTATAACGATTCTCTTGTTTTTTTCAAGTCTGTGCAACATCCATCTCACGAACTGTTGGTATGTAGTGTACGTATCTATTTCCTGTATGAGACACGCAAGCTTTGAACAAAGCTAAAGCTAGTAGGACGCCGAGTATTAATTCAGCTGCACTCTTTCTGAATAAGTGACGAACAATAACGAAAAGTTCAGAAAAACTATTTTGTATTGAAACCAACCAGCATGATTGTGCACGAGACACGTACGCTTCTTACTTGTGAATATGAGCGCTAGGTTCGTGCTGCCCTCGAAGTTCTAAATATGCTACTTTAAGAGCAGCTCCTTGCAACATAAGCACTCGACTTCTTTCGGCATTATTATGCAATGAACCACTCCGGCCCCTTTACACGGCGCCGTCAAACATGAAATTTACACAAACTGTTCATGTGCTTCAACGTTATGGATGCTTCGGATGTATGGATCGTGATGAAAGCTCATCTAACAGTCTGTCGTTGGAACTTCCTCTTCATGCTGAAGTCGATTCGCGGCTTAACATTTCAAAAGCAAGGCCTCCAAACTCTGCTGCACGTAGCAGGTGCCTCTCAGCTGCTGAAAGGTAGCTGAAAAGCTGACTTGTCGACTCCGCTTTGCTTCCGCGTCCATATTGAAAAAGCACCCAGCAATACGGAAGTTGCGGAAACCACCCGAACTTCCGGTGTGGACTTTCCACCAATAAACGTCGCGGGCGTTTGACGTCATACACATGAGAAAACCACTGCATAATAGCTAGAGTTTTGCGCTGATCGCACGAGTTGAGGGCAGAAATCGAAACCGCTTTTCGGCTCCTTGTTTGGAATAGTTGGCGGCGCCGCAGAGACGAAACGTTTCAGTTGTAACTTGGAGGCACCATGTAGGTTCGTTATCCATACAAACAAAGACATTGACCAGGTTCTGGTCAGAGACCCTTTAAATACCATGCCAATGATGAGGACGGTGCCCAGAAGAAGAACAGTCTCTGTTTGAAATATCGGCGGCTTCTGTCCTGAGGCAACTCCCTTCCTACCACTGTTTCAGTGTCATAGAGGGTTTTATGACTACTGGCTGTCATCATGACATTTCATGACTCTTTTCATTATATGCACCATGAATCAATTTTATGGGACTACCTCTGATTTAAGCAGCGTCATACTGCTTTCTGACTACCAATGGTCTTTAAATGAGCTAGGAAAGCACTTTAATCACTAGCATTTTCTTGAACCAAGCGGTGAGTAAGCTTATTAAAATGCACCATGCGAAGTAATACTATCAACAGGTGCATAAATATTGCAGAATTTGATTTTGAAAATCGCGAACATGCGCAACGGTGGCAATACCCGGAACGAGCCGCTTGCGTCCTTTCGACGTCAGAAAAGTAGAGCCCCTGATTGGTTTCGAAGAACGTCGTCTGCTATTTTTCACTCGGAACCCCGCTGCAAGGGTGGAAGAGGTTTCTTTTGCTTTTTCTTTGGTTTATCAGATACAGTAAACGAAGATTGGTCTACAGCCACTGTTCAAGGTTAGACCGTGAGATTGTACAGGCTTCCTCATTAACTCACCGAGCGAAGTCAACCAAAAATCGGTCGACCTCTCCCCGCTTGACCTTGCTTTCCCTAAAGCGACCTTCCGGAGTAGGTGGATTATGAAAATAAACTTCAGGTGCCAGTTGAACGCTGTTCTCTCCATATCTGTGTTTTGTATGCTGTTCGTTATCGTGGTGACTGTTTCTTCGTGTGTTGTTGGTGGCAATACGTATAAACACAGTGCAGCACTAAGCGCTGCTTCAGTTCACGCCTCAAAATGATCGCTGCATCGCTATGACCACAAATTCCGTCCGCTATGTCATTATATCAATATACGCTATATCTCTAATTCGCTATGATCGCTAGTACCCGTTACTTTGACTAGCAGCTTTGTTAGCCATTCAGTTAATTCCTTATTCAGCTGGAGGAGTGTTCTTGCCCATACGTTGTCAGATACAATCCAGTGAAATCTATCGCAATATGTCGTCACCGGCACATCGTGGCATCAGGAGTTGAACATTCATTGCCTGGGTTACACACCAACATAGCCAAGCAGTGTCATAAGACCACCACAATTTATGGTCAACTTACCAATCATCGAGCTAAACGAGAATTGGCCGATGCAGACTACAAATGTGGACGACGCAGACACGCGGGTTTGACATGAAAGAACTGATGTTCTGAGGCTGGAACAACATTGAAGGGACAAATACATACAAAGCCTCAATTTGCCTAAGAAATAAACGATGAAAGATGAAAGTCACTGAAAAGGTTAGCCAGGTTTCATCTTTCAACGCAAGTTTAGTTCATCCGTGCTCGGCGCCATTTGTTTTATCCACAATATGGTGACCGACAACGCCGGTTAAGTTTGCGTTCGAAGACATATCAGCGTGCACTGAAACAACACGTGACTAGCGTAACTTTTAGCTGACTATAAAATGCACATGTTGCGCGCGAAAAACTACCAACGGCAACCTGCGACTGACCGAGCCATAATACTGCAAGCACACAACTAACCAACCAACATGCCGCCCTACTAAGCCAAATGGGGAAGAACAACTTCGTCTTCTTCTAATGGGACGACTCTTATTGGTGCGAGTACAAATTTTCGTCATCGTTACCATAGCGAAAACATAGTCTCGCACCCTTTGGCTGTTTCTCTCCGAGGTGCACGTGACCGGAAGCAAGCAACTTCCTCTTCCTCGTCAAAAAGTGTACCCTCTCCACTATGATAGCTTTGTGAATCGCGCTTACGACGCCGTCGTACGCGCGTCGCAGGCTACGACGTCTTAGCGCATCTTAGCGTAACTTACGATCGCGTTTGTGAATCCGACCCCTGTTACTTCGCTCGCATACATCTCATGAGCGGATCTACTTCCTCTTCTTCACCGACGCGCGCTTTCTACAATGTTCGCCGCTGTGTATAAAAGCTTGTGAGCTCCCAGTCGGAGCATTCTTTACCTTAGTTCTAAGAGCTACCACCCTTGTGTTAGCCACCTAAGCAGCTAGAATAAATCATTAGCCGATTATTCGCCGTCTCGCTCGTCTGTTTTCATCCGTGAGAATATCATAATGACTATCAGTAGTCATAAAACACTGCATGAAAGTGTTTGAAACACTGGTAGTCCCATAATATTGATTCACGGCACATACCATGAAATAGACATGGAATGTCGCAATGACTCTCGGTAGTCATATGACACTGCAATACATTGTCTGAAGCAGGGGTAGTCCCATAAAATTGAGTCGTAGAATTTGCCATGAAATAGTCAAGAAACGTCATAATGACAAAAACCAGTCATAAAACACCGCATGACACTGTTATAAGCCGCAACAGTCCCATAAAACTGATTCGTGGCGCATATCATGAAAATAGTCATGAAATGTTATCATGACCAAAACAGTCATAAAACACCGCACGACACTGCAAAATCCAAGGGTCGTTGATCAGTAGTCATAAACTCATGATACATTGGCGAAATCATGAAAGTCTCAGTCATGACATGACTGAATACATACTAAATACATTTACACGTGTTGCTTGGATTAAATTGGGTAGCGCTTGAATTAAATTGAGAAACCAATGGATTAAAATGAGCGGGAAAACCTGTAGATGCTTCAGCTGTGCTGCTCTATGTCCCTCGTCACTTGAGGGGGAAGCATACGTCACGACATACTCCCGTTCTGCGATGCGCTCTTCTTACGAGAAAAGGATTTTTCAAAGTTTGTGCGGAACGGGGTCGGATTCACAAACGCGATCGTAAGTTGCGCTAAGATGCACTAAGACGTCGTAGCCTGCGACGCGCCTACGATGGCGTCGTAAGCGCGATTCACAAAGCTATCGTAGTGGAGAGGGTACCCCTATTGATGAGGAAGAGGAAGTTGCTCGCTTCCTGTCACGTCCCCTCGGAGAGAAACAGCCAAAGGATGCGCGACTATGTTTTCGCTATGGTAACGATGACGAAAATTTGTAATCGCACCAATAAGAGTCGTCCCGTTCGAAGAAGACGAAGTTGTTCGTCCCCAAATGTTTTGTTGCTACACGTGCTCTCGGTCTTTCGGTATGCCATACTTTCGGTAGCCATAATGGATGCCATGCAATCACAGGCAAAACGCGTTCGATGACACAGCAAATATATTCCCAGTATGTTCGTCTCGGGGAGGGCGTGGGTGAGGGTGTTTTGTAACCGGTGTGTGGCACATGCAGCTTTTAAAGCTTCCTTTGCCTTTCTTGCAGACAATTTGGAGGGGTGTTGGGGGTGTCTTAGCGGGGGTGTAGGGGATGCTTGAAAAATCCCTGCGACCCGATTTTACGGAGCACAAAGTTGAAGCATTTGTTGAAGGTTACCAAGCAAAAAAGTGCCTCAATGTCACTTCGAGGATGGTCTCGAAGGTTCTGTTGCAAAGTGCAATGCGTTGGCGCGTATTACGGAGTCTTTGTTTGCCGTCTCCAAATCCACCGCTGCCAAATACGCCGCCATCTTTCTTCGTAAGACTGCTCGGGAGCTCTCGCAGGATTCCGCCGTAAGCTGCGAAGATTTTGCGACGCGCGCCCTTCGTGAATCTACACTTCGTCGTAACTTTCCCGTACGACGGAGATACGACAGATTCCGTCGCACGACCCCAGAGCCCTCGAGCTCGCCCCGCAGGTGATCTACGCACATCGTTCTTTCGGAGGAACTCATTTTATTGGTTGGGGAAGACCCTGGAGCGCAAAACGAAAAAAAAAAAAAGGTGTAACATTAGTGCTTCTTTAAGGGTGCAGGCGAAACCAGCTAGCGACGTACCTCTCAGTGTTATTAACGACACCAGCACCATGTCGGCGATTCCGATGCACAGTAGTTTTGTCTACAGTTTAACGACTGCAATTCACCAACACAGACATAGTCCGTGGGGGGTTAGGAAACGTGCCTTAACTACAATCGACCTAACGACAGCGTTAAGCCTTGTGAACGTCGTCTAATCCCCGGGACCTGATGAAATTACATATGCTGCACTGCTAAACATTAATGGTCAGTTACTCCAGCCTCTCCTCCGTGTTTACAATTATGGTTTTTGGTTTTGAGGCATTTGCAGCGAAATGCCGAAAAACTGACCACACACACACACACACACATATATATATATATATATATATATATATTTTTTCAAATTCAGAATATCCCGAAAAGGTCAGAATATGCTTTGCCATGCCAGCTGCCATCCTTTGAATGGGAAAGGCAAATCCCCGTTGCAATTCCCCCCTTGTGTGAAGAGTTTTAGTGCATTGTACCCTATCGCCTTTACGCATATAAGGGATAGTGTTGGTAGTCCCGCGCACGCGGAAAACATGAAGAAGCTTCGCGCAGTCCGCAGAACCCCCACGCTATTCCTTACGTACGCTCACGCGATAGCGTATGATGCACTCGACGTACGAGGCTCGCCATTTTTTTCGTTCGATCGTTCTTCTTTCCCTTGTTTCTTTCTTTTGTCTTTCTTTCTTTTCCATACATTGTATCGGAACCAGGGACAAACAGCTCTAGCAAGATTGAGTTACTTGAAGCCGAAGTAACACGAGAACTTATGCAGGATGAGAGAAAGCGCCGGCGCAATTTTTGTCAACACCTTTCACCGTTCGACCTAACCGCAAAGATCTGGAGGGCAATGTGGTCTCTGAAAAAAACCTCCCGCAAAAAAAAAAAGAAAAAAAACCTCTTGCTGTCGTTAATGGAGGAATGAAGTGATATATAACATCGCTCGAAATGCTGCTTCGTCTGTCAACCTTTCTTTCGTCCTTTTGTTCGTCGTTTCGTTTCGTGTTTCGTCGTTTGGGCACTTCCTTCGGATGGTGCACATGCTTTGCTGTACGTCAGCGCGTATAGAAGCACTACTTCGTTGGGAGGGAATGGAAGTCGTCAGGTAATGTTCCGAATTCGTAAACGGTTCCAACAGCCGACTACTGACTCTCTAGGCTTCTAGTTCTACTTCATGCTCTTTGGTATCTTCTGGTCGCACCCCTCAAATAACAACTTAGACCGCTTCTCAGCCCCGTTCAAACACGCGCAAGGCAGCAAGACCTTCGCGTGGAATTGAACAGATACTCGTATTTGGGCATTTATTTTTGGGGATGAACATGGCTGCTGAAATAATCCGATAGCTACTAAACCATATAAATGCCGATAAACAAACCCAAATTAGCTTTGAAAGACAATACCGAAAACCACGAACTCTATTTATAATTAGGGTCAGAAGTTTTCCGGTTGAACCCTATTTCGCCCTGTTTGTACCCCCAGAATGCAATTATCAGACTTCGGGTTAAACCCAATATTTGCGCCCCGACGATGTCAGTAAAACCCGAGAAACCTGTAACGCTCACCGGATGAATTTATTGACGTCCGGGATATATTATTATATGATACACGCCTGTAAACTGTTTAAACACAGAAAAAGCCTCGAACACCGTCACACACGCGTTACACGTCATGCCGCCATCTTACATTCTCTCCCCCTCTTCCTCCAGTCTCTTCCTCATGTCTTTCTCTCCGCCGCCTCGCTGGCGCCCCATCGTTCTGTGCAGGCAAAGCGCCCGTACAGGCGCCCACCCCTAAGCGGTGACTGCTCGGATAAACTGCTACTTTCGCTACATTCGCCCACCCCAAAGCGGGACACGGTTCCGAAAGCGTTCCGTGGTTCGCCAAATAAACACAACCACACACTCAAAAGTTGCTCAGCAATCACACCTGGGCACACTTGTCAGCGCGACATGAAGAACTACAAGGAATGTCCAACTTCCTCTTCAACCTCTGCTGTTCGCAGCGCTGCGCGTTTCAGCCGGCTGATATGTTGAACTGACTGCTTGCCGTCACGTTCAGCCACTTCATAGAGGTTGTGTCCACGTTGTTCAATGACCTGGGCAGGTCCTCTCCACCTTGGTGCAAACTTTCCAACAATGCCCTCTCTAGCATCTGACAGAGTCATCGTCTGTATCCAGACTAATTCCCAAGGTTCGTATGTTACCTCCTGTCGTGACTTGTCATAGTTCTTCTTTTGGCGAGTACTTGCTTGATTCTGATTTTCACTCGCCCTTTTCCAAAGGAGTCGGAAGTGCTGAAGTTGTTCCTCAACAGCTGGCACCTCTGAAGTATCTTCACTTTGTAACCGTGAGGCCAAGGGCGTTCTGACGCGCCGTCCGTACTGAAGTTCCATGGCTGTATACCCGACTGACTCGTTCAGCGAGGTGTTGATAACGTAACAGAGTGCCGGCAACTTCGTGTCCCAGTCTTTGTGCGCACACTTGTCAGCGCGACATGAAGAACTACAAGGAATGTCCAACTTCCTCTTCAACCTCTGCTGTTCGCAGCGTTGCGCGTTTCAGCCGGCTGATATGTTGAACTGACTGCTTGCCGTCACGTTCAGCCACTTCATAGAGGTTGTGTCCACGTTGTTCAATGACCTGGGCAGGTCCTCTCCACCTTGGTGCAAACTTTCCAACAATGCCCTCTCTAGCATCTGACAGAGTCATCGTCTGTATCCAGACTAATTCCCCAGGTTCGTATGTTACCTCCTGTCGTGACTTGTCATAGTTCTTCTTTTGGCGAGTACTTGCTTGATTCTGATTTTCACTCGCCCTTTTCCAAAGGAGTCGGAAGTGCTGAAGTTGTTCCTCAACAGCTGGCACCTCTGAAGTATCTTCACTTTGTAACCGTGAGGCCAAGGGCGTTCTGACGCGCCGTCCGTACTGAAGTTCCATGGCTGTATACCCGACTGACTCGTTCAGCGAGGTGTTGATAGCGTAACAGAGTGCCGGCAACTTCGTGTCCCAGTCTTTGTGCTTTTCTTCTAGGTACGCCATCAAATATCACTTCACGTTGCGGTTTGCTCGCTCCACGGGATTGCAGTGTGGGCTGTATGCAGGGGAATGCTGAAGCTCTATTCCCCATAGCTCTAGGAGCTCTCCAAATTTCTTTGCCCGAAACTGTGGGCCGTTGTCTGTGATAATGATCCTTGGAGCCCCTATCTCGTAGAAAAGATAACTTAGTCGCTCCACAACCTTTTCCACGGTAGCTTCCGACAATGCGGTAGCCCACAAAAACTTCGTGAAAGTGTCCTGAATCGTGAGAATCCATCTTTTTCTTCCCGCTGTCAACGGGTATGGTCCCATGAGGTCCACACTTAGTCGATAGTTCGGCCCATGAGGTTCTCGGATAGCCATTACGCCAGCAGGCTTGGTGTTTGTTGCTTTTGTTGTTTGGCATATTACACAGGATGCCACATAATCTCTCACCATGCCCCGCAATCCAGGCCAGGTGAACTCTTCGGATACCCGGTGGTACGTGCGTTTGACACCGCCGTGTCCCGCGGTTTCAGCATCATGGCATTCGCGTAGGACTTCGCGTATTCGTACTTCTGGGACCATCAGGTGCATATGGCTACCACCATCGTTTTCCATCGACTGATACCAGAGGGTCCCGAGCTTCTGACATTGTTCAGAATGTTGCTGGCGGTATTCCGAGATCCAAGGGCCATTTTCCTGATCCAAAGCCCATTCGGCACTGACATCAAGGGAGCTCACTCTTAGGATGGCTTCGTTGGAGCTTTCCATTTCCGAGTCCCACTCGCTGCGGTTCTCTTCACCGTTGTCAACCAAAGGTGAGACTAGGTCACCTGTAGGGTGGCGCGATAAAGCGTCCGCACAGCAGTTGTCACTTCCCCTGATCTTCTCCATAGTGTAGTCGTACTCCTGTAAGGTGAGTGCCCACCGGGCCAGGCGTGCCGATTTGCATTTGTTGTCCTGTAGCCAAACTGATGCACTACAGTCCGTACGGACGGTAAACTGCCGTCCAAGCAGATATTGCCGGAACTTGTCCACGGCACTCACAACCGCAAGGCACTCTCTTTCCATGACTGTGTACTTCTGCTGTGCCTCCGTCAGAGTAGCGCTCATAAACTCCAGTGGGTGTTCGAACCCATTGTCATCGGTCTGCAATAAAACAGCCCCAACTCCTACAGCGCTTGCGTCAGTAGCCAAAATGAATGGTTTGCTGAAATCAGGCAACCTTAGTGCAGGAGCACGAGCCATCTCCTCTTTCAGCTTAGTGAATGCGTCCTCCATTTCTTCACTCCATTCCCATTTTTTTTTGCGTGAAGTTGCCCTCGCAAGAGGCCCTGCTATTGACGACGCGTGTTCGAGGTGTTGGCGATTCCAGTTTACCATTCCAAGGAATCTTCTCAGTTCCCGCTTGTTACGTGGCCGTGGATATTCCTGTATAGCCGCACATTTTGCCGGATCGATCTCCACACCTTTTGCTGATATGACGCGCCCTAGGAACTTTAGTTCGTCACGGAAGAACTGACACTTTTCCAGGTTGCAAGTAAGGCCACTTTGCTCCAGTCGTTCCAGCACTTCGGTGAGCCTTTGCTCTAGTTCTTCTCTTCCGCTTGCAAAGATGATGATATCATCCAAATACACCCAGCATGTGCGCCCAACTAGCCCCGTTAGAATTCTTTCCATTATGCCCTGAAATACACCGGGAGCACACTTCAACCCAAAGGGCATCCTTGTGAACTGGTAAAGGCCGTTCGGGCCCTGGAATGCCGTGTATGGAATGCTTTCCTCGCTCATTGGCACTTGCCAATAGCCGTGCCGTAGATCCAGGGTTGTGTACACTGTGGAACCCGCAAAGCTCCTCAATATCTCCCGCATATCGCGCAGCGGTGCGGCATTTCCGAGTTCTCGCTTATTTAACTCGCGATAGTCCACACAAATCCTAACGCTGCCGTCTGCTTTTCTGACAGGCTGCAGGGGAGAGCACCAGGCGCTTGTACTTCGCCGAATAATTCCCGCCGCCTCCATCTTCTCCACAGTTTCTTGTATCTCCTTTTGCCACGCTGCCGGGAGGTTTCTGCGGTAGATGCGTATCGGTGGGCCCTCGGACATGTGCAACTTGCACTGGTCTCTAGGATCTCCTGAAAATACACTTGGGAATCTGTCCACCCATTTTGATGCAACGCTGTCTCCAACGAGGTTGCTAACGTACATCATATCATCCGTCTGAGGAAACGACGTCACTTGATCCCGCTGGTCCGTCAGCAGACGGTGGCGTACCAAAAATGACGCTCCCAGTACGAAATCTGTAGCTTGTACCGGTACCACCTGGAAGGGTATCCACTCTGTTTGATCTCTCCATGTGACCTCGATGTCTAATCCACCAATAGTAGTCAGGTTACTGTTGTCATGTTGGTACAGTTCGAGTCGTCCAATGCTGCCCCTACGAGTGTTGACCCCTCCACTGGCATTCCGCAAAAACTGTACGGATACGAGGTTCGCATCTGATCCACTGTCCAACAGCGCACGTGCCACTTTCTCCCCAACCGTCAGTTTTATCACTGGCCGGTGGTGTAGGTCGTTCATGGGCAACCTGTCCGGTCTTGTGTTGATGTCATAAAGTCCAGACAGTTCGTTCACAGATGTTGACACCTCACAGGTGAGGCCGCACACGTTGAGTTGGGAGCTCACTTCTTCCGGGTCCCCCACGCCCGTCCTCTGGAAAGCTTGCGTGGTGCCTTCCTCTTCAGACACCAACACACACGTCACTCGCTGTTCCGGGAGAGGTTCACTGTCACGCGGGCTCGGCGGTCGTGGACAGCGGTTTATGAGATGCCCCACCTCACCGCACCGGAAGCAACTCCGTTTCTCCTTCTTGCTTGTCGCTTGGCTTGGCTTCTGGTTTGTTGAACCCTCTTTGACAATCTCTGACCTGTCCTTGTCAGCCTGGTCATCAGTCTTTTCTGCCGCTGCCTTTCTTTCCCTCTTGGGTGTCTTCTCCTGTCCGGGTAGACTACCCATTGTTTTCTGGCGATGGGTCACATCATCTAAGGCATCAAAATAACGATTCAACACCTGAGTCAGCTGCTCCACCGTCGTGCACTCTCGGACGTCTGTATGCCACTGCAGCTGGGCTGGCAATCCCTCATAAATAGTAGTTAGGAACTGCGGCGACGAATCTCGAAATCCTGCTCGATATACCAGTGCACGGACGCGGTCTACATAGTCCGCAGGGCGCTCATTGCTTGCCATTACAACGCGGGATAGAGCCAGCTGTGCTTCTCGAATTCCCCGAGTAGACGTGAAGCGCTCAACAAACTTTTGACGCCATGTCTCCCAGTCACGGAATGTTCGAGCCGCCATCTGTCCCCACTCAAGGGCATGTCCTACAAGACGCTTGCGCAGTGCTACAATTGCTGCTCTGTCGGACACGCCGTAGGTTTCTATCTCGTCTTCTACACGACGTAGGAATAACAAAGCGTCGTCGTTTTTGCCATTGAACTTGAGACCCTCCAAGAAGTCTCGTTGCACTTCCAAATTGTCATTATCTCCCTGTCTTGAGGACTCACTTGAACGCCAAGGCTCATCGTTGCTCTCCCACCTTGTCCACGGCTGCGTCCGGCGTTCACCAGGGTTCTGATTGT
Organism: Ornithodoros turicata; assembly: GCF_037126465.1. Lineage (NCBI taxonomy): Eukaryota > Metazoa > Arthropoda > Arachnida > Ixodida > Argasidae > Ornithodoros > Ornithodoros turicata. The sequence goes on along the minus strand of NC_088201.1, from coordinate 194,294,939 downwards.
ATCGAGCACCAAGCAGTGATTCTCTCTCCGGAGTTCCATTCAAGCTAGATTGCCCGTCCACCTGGGCAGCGAAAGGGACTCCCGTAGCAACCACTCTTGCGTGCACGTCACTCGACACGCGGGGATATCCAACACCCCTTCTGTCGGCGTTTGCCGCCGCGCCGCCGAGATTCTCTACCTGAACCGTATCGCATTGCACAGACGCATCAACGCCCGGGACTTTGGACTGTCGGCCGCCGTTTCGACATTCTTGGGCGACAATTTTGTCCAATATCTGTGCTAGAGCATCTATCTTCTGGCTCACCTTGCTTTCAAGCGTAGCCATGCTTGCACGAAGCTCAGCGATGTCGCCTTCACGAGCGTTCGCCTCATCGGAGACCTTCCTTTTGTTCTTCGGCATGACAGTCTTGCTGTGTCGCTGATCACGGCTTCTTCAGACGCTGGCCCACTAGCTCAACTGTAACGCTCACCGGATGAATTTATTGACGTCCGGGATACATTATTATATTATACACGCCTGTAAACTGTTTAAACACAGAAAAAGCCTCGAACACCGTCACACACGCGTTACACGTCATGCCGCCATCTTACATTCTCTCCCCCTCTTCCTCCAGTCTCTTCCTCATGTCTTTCTCTCCGCCGCCTCGCTGGCGCCCCATCGTTCTGTGCAGGCAAAGCGCCCGTACAGGCGCCCACCCCTAAGCGGTGACTGCTCGGATAAACTGCTACTTTCGCTACAAACCGGCCAAACGTAGAACATAGAGGAGGGCGCAAGCTAACCTGCCAGTCTCAATCCGTGTCGAGCCGAGCGACGAGTCAATCCAATCCAACATCTGATTTGCGCATGCGCACCAAGCGGCGGGCTTTCTGCGTTCTCCCCAGTTGTGGATGCGTCATGCGTCCGTGTCGGACGCTTTCTGTCACACTTATCGCACGAACTTCGTTCAGTTTCGCAACGTGCACCTTTGTGTGACGCCTATTCTTCGGATCAAAGCCTGCTGTCCTGATGGGCAGACCAAAGAAGACAGCCCACGACTGGGCGAGGGCGTACTGAGATCTTGAGGCTAAGAAGAAGGCGCGCCTGGACGCTTTTCAGGACTCCGGTGAAACACCTGCGGAATTCACGTTGGTCTGCAAGTACTGCTGCCTGGAGATTTCGCCAGATCCAGCAAAAAAGCCTTATGATCGCATCAGAGAGTACGTGGCGTCGCCACGGCATGGTAAATTGAAAGCGGACTTCGAGATGATCGAGCAGGCGAAAACGAAACAACAAACCATCTTCGACATTACCGTAAGACAGCGGAGCAAGGAAAAAGAAGCAGAAGGTGCGATACACGATTTTGTGCGAGCTGTCTGCTTTGCAGGAATAAGTCTGGAGCATGCAGACGTTGAACTTGGGGCTTCTTCAAAAGGTATTGCCCGGCCACGAGGACAATGCCATGTGCGAAACAGCTGAGAGAAAAGCACCTCCGACAGGTGTTTGAGGCCTCCAAAATGAAGTTTTTAAAGAAGATAGCCACTGCAAAGATAATCATCATTGTAGACGAGTCGCCAGACGTCATAGGCACTCGTCAACAGACTCTTTTGCTACTACGACGCCGAAAAAGAAGAGAAAGCAATTAGTCTTGCATATTATTGGCATAAACAAGGGGCGCGAAGAACGCAACGAAAAAACAAACAGACAGGGCACCGCCATGCAGGAAACGAGAAGGTACTATATTTCTGCCATCTTTAGTATGATATGCCGTACTATATCAGTATCGTCGCCATCTCAGATGACATGGCCATCCCTCGCAAAGACGGTCTTCGGGCGGTCTTCGGGCTGTCTTCGATCGTCGCGGACCCCCACGGACACTCTCGGGTACCCCCGGGGGTCAGCGGACCACACTTTGCGAACCACTGGTATAGAAGATGTGGAACACATTTATCCTCATTGCCTCCACTACTATCGTACCGGAACAGCACTCTTAGGACCTCTTGATCTCCTGAAATCTCGCCCCCCCCCATCTCTTTGTCTCTCTCAAAGTCACTTGGATCGCTAGCAGAATCCAGCCAACCAACGCTCTGCCCTCAGAGCTCTTCATACATTCTATCTCCCTATTATTTTTTCGTCAACATCAACATCTCCTGACCTCTTTGGACGCCATAGGACTTCCACCCCAATTGTGAACGGGCATGCTATTTGATTTTCTACATCACCACCAGCAATGGGGTAGAGTATCGCCTCTGGCGATGAAGCTCTAATTCATCATTTCACAATCAGCTTGTTGTTGCTTATTAAATCCAAAGTTAGCAATCTACCGGCCTCAGTGGCTCAGTCGGTAGCGTGTTCGCCTTCTGACCCCGGATCGCGGGTTTGAACCCGGCCGAAGACGCCAGCAACTTGGTGGCAGGGTACAAGTTGCAAAGACACGCGGCCTTCCGGGAGGGGCGTTAAATACAGGGTGTCGTGTGGGGAGCTTGCATCGCACGTAAGACAACCCACAGGTGGGCAAAAGTACTCCACTAACCGACCGCTATGGCATCGCTCATGATCCTACACTCTTAAAAATGAACTTCCTCGATGAATTTTTTTAGCCGCTTCAAATAACACTAAAGTGACTTTGTATAAATCACTTGTCCTTCCTAAGTTGGATTATGCAGCCTCCGCGTGATCACGGGACCACTTCATATTCAATAGAACAGTGCACGAGAGGGCACCTCCATTCATATTTGGTAACTACAACAGTACCGCCGGTGTGACTGCTACGAAATATAACTTGAATCTGCCTTTGCTTTCCACTCGCCTAACAATAACTGGCCTGTGTTTGTTTCACAAGATTTGATGTAAAAAAATCGTACATCCAACCGCCTTCACACTGGCTTTCACCGCCTTAAGACCAGAGAGCAGTGTTGCCATACGTACAGATCCAGTATGGAGATCTACAGATTATTTCTCAAATCTACAGATTTTTTTACTCCATGACGAAATAATCCTGAGAATGGGGCACACAAAATCCACGAACATACTCAATGGTCGTTACCATACTCAGTCGTGTTTCATGGCTTTCATGCAACAGCCTGCTTGCGTTTGCGCAATGGTGTCAGATCTTCGGACAAGTGTTAAAAAAGTTGTGACGAGAAGCCCGATTCACGATGCTCCACTCTCTGGAGAAAAAAAAACGATGAATTTTAAATTTCATGTTTGCTTCGTGGTGTGTCAGTATATGGCTATTAGGATGTAATCTTTGATATTTTGTATCACTTCTGGCACGGAGGATGTCCGTACTTAATTACACGATGTAGCTACTAATCATCATGGTCAGATCGCTTATGTATTGATTTGTCTGCTGATGATATTCTTTAGAACTCCACTGGAAGCAAATAGATCTCACGCAGTCGCCGGCGCATTGGCACCGACAGGCGCGGATCTACTTGGGGGGGGGGGGGGGGGCAAGGTGTCCGGACCCCCCTCAATTCCAGACCTGAACATAGTGTTCAGTGGACCAATCCCATCATGAACGTGGCATTTGTCCATAGCGGACCTTACCCCCCCCCCCCCTCCCCTCGGGAAAATCCCAGATTCGCCCCTGGGCACCGACCATTACACCGACAATCAGGTGGTGGTAGTGTTCTAACTCAGAGCGGTTTGCGTCACTGTTTCATGCCCGGTTCTTTGCAAGTAAGGGCCAGTTCTCACTTGGCGACGCCCGACTCGGCGTCGTGAGCGGGCGAATGAAAATAGACGCGCATTTCCGGAGTCCACCACCGGCATGGCCAAGTGGCCTAAGGCGTTCGCTCGTTGGTGGTAACCAAGGTCGTGCTGTAGACTGGGAGGTGGTGGGTTCGAATCCTAACGCCGGCTGTGCTATCTGAGGTTTTCCCTGGGTTTTCTGAAGACTTTCCAGACAAATGTCGGCACAGTTCCCCCTGAAGTCGGCCCAGGACGCATACTAATCCCCTGTCCCCCACTCCTTCCTGCTGTCCTCTCTCCGTCCGTCCACATCTGTACGCCGCTCAAAGCCACAGTTGCTTCGCGGCCCTAACAGGCAATAAAAAAAAATAAAAATCCGGAGTCTGGAGAGGAGGGATGTCGAGGCAAAAAAACTGCCATGCCGACCTTCTTTTACGTCGAGTGCTGCCGAGAACGACAGCTGGCGATCAATTAGGTGACACAGAAAGTTCACACCTCCTGACTTTTCGTCTGCTTTGGACGACGGAGTGCCACTGTGGTGGGAACAGGAAAATCGTGCCCGCTGACGGGGCTGCGGAAAAGCGTCTCTACTTCCGCCGCCCGCTCACGATGCCGCGTCGGGCGTCGTTAAGTGAGAACTGTCCCTTACACAGCCGGCACCAGGATTTGAACGCCGGGGAGCCAATCCATTCTCCGCAACTTCCCAATAAGTGTTGCCATCACATATCTCCGCTCGTCCGATGCAAAAAGCGAAATAGAAAATGTCACACGACGAAATGCACATAATCCTGGCCTAACGACGATGTTAATTAAGCAAATTGTACGTGTTACTGCAATCTACAGATTTCTACCGTAATCTCTACTTTTTAACAAGTGATCACCATACTTTTCATCCGACGGATGTGGCAACACTGCCCGAGAGACAAGGAGAGCAGGCAAATTCTCGTTACACAGCCAAAGTTTATTCAACAGACTCTGTATATTCAAAAAGCTCCGGACGGGAGCCAATATACTTCGAATATCTTTTGAACGTTGAATACATAGAGGCGGTTGACGAATAAATTTTTGCTGTGTAACGAGGATGTGTCTGCTTTCCTTGTCTCGGGTCTTACTTCACAGTCACGCACCACCATCAGCGCCATTTCGCTTCTGTGGGCCTTCATACATCTTAGCTCGTACCGATCTCCCACAGAAAGTCGGTATTCCCTCATGCTCAACGAGACTATTTCTAGATTCATTTCTTCCTCGTACATCGTTGGAGTAGAACCGCCTTCCCGGTACCACCTCCTCCATTGCCGACATCAAGCAACTTACATAGTGTTTACGCGATTATTTGTCCGTATAGCCATTTTTCATTCAACAGGTTGTACATTTCTGCTGTCACTTGCTTCTCCTTTTTTTACATATACGTATCTGTGCAGTTTGAGCAATGAGTGTAACTCTGTTCATGTGGAGCTAATTCGCAAATATTTTGTATGCTGCGTGTATTAACATCTTTTTTGCAAATTATTAACTCACTCCCCTCTGTATTGCCTCACGACCCTAAGAGTAATGAATAAATATGTCAATTGTAACAAAGCGCGTGCATGCTATAATGCACTGCTTACATATTGAAATCGCTAACCTAATATCTGACGTCGTGTGTTTACAATCTCAGTGGTCGGCACCAGGAACGATGGCGCTGACGTATTTCTGGGACGTTCGAGCTTTGAATGCGTATTTTTCAGGCCGCACAGGCCTAAGAGAGTCCCTCTACCTACCTACATATACATTTGCATCTACATATCTGCATATACGGGCAAGAAAAATGTCAGTTGAAAGATTAAAACATAACAGCAATATTCATGTAGTATGCTGGTGGCATGTTATCAACCAGTATTAAACGGCTGCGGCATAAACCCGACAAAAGGAGTTCAAACAAATTCTCATTACAAATTGACAGCAAACCTTATCCTCATAAACCTCCGGAGAGGAAGTAAAAGAGTAGGGATTACTGACACAATTCCCTCGTGTGGCCATCTGCATTGACGCCATAAACAGCCTTCCCCAGGTTGATTCTCCTTTCCAAAGAATGAGGGCTGGAAGAAGCGAAGGCTCTTTAGGGTGTCAATGGAGATAGCCACACGAGGGAGTTGTATCAGTAATACCTCATTTATTCCTTTGCCTCCTCTCCGGCGGTTTTTGAGGATAAGGTTTGCTGTCCATTAAACTTGTTGGTGTGCAACAAGGACTTGTCTGTACTCGTTTTGTCGGGTTTAGTTCGCACTTATGTATCACATTGTCACCACCATTTCGCTTTTGCCGACTACTATTGAACGGTCGTGTCAAACAACCGTGAAACAGTTTCAATTCTAACCAAACGAATCAGACCAGTTTAAGCTTAGAACACTGGTTATATGAAAATACTAAAAAATGTGAGAGAACAAAAAAAACAAGGGCAGTGCGCATAGAACGAACCTCTTCGATGCCTTTAGTCCGGTTTTGTTTCTTTTCTTCTATTTGATCATCGATCTTCCGTATCTTCTTGAATTTCTGGAAAGAAGAACAAAAATAACTTCCGTCACCGTTGTGGCTAATGTAATGTTGTGGCACTAGCCGGTTGGGGAAAAAAGTAAATAAAACTTTAGTGACTCATCTTCTAGGTACACTGAGAAACGGACACGACAAACGTGGAATAAGTGAAAGGTTAGGAGTAAGAACGGATGTCATGTTGGCAGTCAGATATCTAATTTCGTGTGAATGAGTAGGGCAACCACTCGGAAGAATCCTCGACAACGTGAAGTGAACTGGCACACGGTCAATACTATCAATATATTCGACAGAAATGAGAAGGCGCAGACAATCTGGTGCATATTCAAGGCTGCAACCGGAGACAAGGAAGACAAAAATTAATTTTCCCCTGACACAGCAACAGTATATTGAGAGTCAAACGCTTATACCCACAAAAACTTCCGAAGTGGGGAAAGGGATACGAGCGAGATATTACTTACACAGGTTCCCCTCCTGGCGATCTCCCAAGGCTCTAGTAACAACCGTTTCCATTTGTTTGTTTCAGCACGTAACACAGAAGTCTCTTCAGAAATAAGTTGACAGCCATTACATTCCCGAAGGTGACCCACGTGTTCACTTTAAATAGGAATCTCTTCTGTGCTCTGCACGTGTTCTCTAACTCTTACATTTCTGGATCTCAAACTGATATCCCGGGATGTTGTCTGTTGGTGTTGTGGCATAGACAATGCCAAGCCCATTCTTCCATACTCCAGCTCTCATTCTAAAATTGAAAAAAAAAAAAAAAAAGTATTGTTTCATCTTTGTTGCGGGCTGCCACCGCAAAAAGTCGTATACATTGTATAGCTGCTAGCTTAGAAAAGAAACCTAATAGACTGCTCCAAGCAGGTTATCATTTTCACTTGCTTGCCGCTCGGACCCTCTTGGAAATGCAACCACTTTTCCCGTGTTCTACCGTATCACTTGACAACGGCGATAAGCGGTAGAAAACTGTCGTCATTCCTTATTACCATTTCATCTCCCATAATATACTGGCTGCCCCAAGAAACTTCGGGATTAGATTGCATTTTCAAATACTTTCAAACTAAGCGGGATGTCACCTTTTAGTTCTGTGAAGACCGGTTTTGTGGTCACCCACAAAAACCCCTTTGTGTGCTGTAAGGAGAACTTCGTGTACTCGATTCTGTTGAAACGTGGTTTTTTGTTATGTGGGCAGACCGGTCGCTGTATCAATAGGCGTCTTCCAGAACACATGCTGAGCACAGAAGATATTCCTATTTAAAATTAACTCGTGGGCCAGCTTCGGGAATGTAATGGCTGTCAACCTATTTTTGTAGGTACGTCTGTTTTGCGTACTGAATGGAACAAACAGAAACGGTTGTTACTGGAATCTTGGGAGATTGCCAAGAGGGGAAACTATGTGATGCCGAAGATGCCGCTACAGTGCCGCCTCATGCGTCGAAGATGAGCTTTAACGTGCGGAAAGAAAACAAAAACACATCTATCGGGCGACGCTATTGGAAGTGCCCTTATCTTGGGCTGCATTTTCTGTTAATCTTTTTCCAGGACGCAAGAGGCGACAGAGTGCTCTTTCCCTCTCTGACATTGGGGGTGAAGGAAAGACGGGTCTCCGAAGATGCGCACTGAACAAAATAAAGAAAAAAATTGTGTTCCTTCACGATTTTTTTGCGGACGATCTACCGAACGGATTTTTGTTCTGAAAACAGCTACCATATCAGGTCAAAGGAACATATGTTCTCATTGGGTCAACTTCGTATCTCTTATAATTAACAAGTTGATTAACGATTGTTAGGTAATTAGTCATCTGAAGGTCAGCAACATTTGGCCAAGAACGTCCGCCGGCCCACAGATGATAGAAGTGAAAACAGCATGTCTATAGCCCTGATAGTTTATTAATGAAAAATCTGCATCGCCTGAAAAAGGACACCCTGCATAGTAAATTCAGTACTCAGCAAGAGGAACACGCAATGTGAGACACGTTGATTTCAACGAAACAGAGGCGGTACAGTTCTGAAGAAATAATATCTAGTTTGGTCTTAAAGGCCAGCTCCGGGGAAAACGCATAGTCACACATCTCAACAGAAGCCAGCAGGCACAAATGTTAATGCCTACTGTATTTATCTCCAAAATAGTTTGGCCAAATACCCTGCATTTACGGAGAAATCAAATTGTTTGGTTTGCCGTCAGATCGTCCGCTCAAACCAGTGACATTACGGCCAGCTTTCACTTTGGCTGTACTTGGCTTATTGGCTTACTTGCGGTTTCACAATCGTCGGCAATCGTCAGGCTGAAAGCGAAATCGAGAGTCGCACCCATCTTACGAACTGTTGGTATGTAGTGTATCTATTTCCTGTATGAGACACGCAAGCTTTGAACAAAGCTAAAGCTAGTAGGACGCCGAGTATTAATTCAGCTGCACTCTTTCTGAATAAGTGACTAACAATAACGAAAAGTTCAGAATAACTATTCAGAAACCAATCAGCATGATTGTGCATGAGACACGCTTCTTGCTTGTGAATATGAGCGCTAGGTTCGTGCTGCCCTCGAAGTTCTAAATATGCTACTTTAAAGTCCGGTTTCACCAACGCTGGTTAGCTTTGAACCGAGACCAAGCGTTGCTAAACCTTGAAGTTAACGCTCAATTCTTTTTTTGGCAAACGCTAGTTGGTGACGTGGTAAATGTTTCAGTAACAATAATCCCCTTTAGTGAAGCACGGCTTAGCGTTAAATTCAAGTTAAGGGACCGTTGATCTCGGTTCAAGTGTTAATCGGCGTTGGTGAAACCGGGCCTAATAGCAGCTCCTTGCAACATAAGCACTCGGCTTCTTTCGGCATTATTATGCATGAACCACTCCGCCCCCTTTACACGGCGCCGTCAAACATGAAATTTACACAAACTGTTTATGGGCTTCATCATGATGGATGCTGAAAGCTCATCTAACAGTCTGTCGTTGGAACTTCCTCTTCATGCCGAAGTCGATTCGCGGCTCAACATTTCAAAAGCAAGGCCTCCAAACTCTGCTGCACGTAGCAGGTACCTCTCAGCTGCTGAAAGGTAGCTGAAAAGCTGACTTGTCGACTCGTTATCCATGCAAACAAAGACATTGACCAGGTTCTGGTCAGAGACCCTTTAATCACCTATGTCGGCTGTGCAGTCATGGTGTATCTATAAAACTATATGCAGGTGATACAGTGATATACACTGAAGTGAAATCGTGGATGACCTAATTAGACTGAGTCAGTGTCTCGCTGACACAGAAAACTGGTGTGAACAATGGCAAATGTCGTTCAATGCAGCGAAAACTGTAACGATGACTGTTACCCATAGAAAGGAAAAGCACCCATACGAATACTCGATTCGTGGGACAGTGTTAGAACGTGTCAGTTGTTACAAGTACCTTGGTGTTTACATCGCATCTACTATGACATACAGCATTCACCTAAAAATGGTTCTTGAAAAAGCATTAAGAAACTATGGGCATCGAAACCATCACTGAAATACGGCACGCCTGAGACGAAGACTATTGCATACAAGTCTTTGATATTGCCCCTCCACCCGCATGTATGCAACCCCCGCATGTATGCAATCCCCGTATAGTGTCCCCATACAAAATTTGCCATGCCCAAACTAGGAAGACTGCAAAATAAGGCACTACGCTTTATTTATAACGAGTATAGTACAGTGGCCTCGGTGTCATCTTCATCTGCATATGGATATCTTCAATGCATCAGGCATTCCCTCTATTGCAAAGAGGTTGCACATGAACAGGTTGAAAACCCTGTACTGTATTGAAAAGGGCATGTTACTGGTGGGCAAGACAATGTACCTTTTACATCATATAGGCCGTCGTTTGCGTTATACTCACGATGCACACTTTTCTGAAGTCAGATTTCGCACAGACTGTTTCAAATTCTCGCTCTTCCCAATGAGCAATCACGGAACAACAAAAACAAGTCTATTACGGTATGATGGATGGGGAGTTCCATCGCAATCAGGTAATCGAATAAGTTACCTGCATATGTAAATGTAAATGTAAAATGTATATGTAAATGTTACTGTAAATAGTTAAATAAGTGTAATAGTTAAATAATAAATAATACTGACAGCGTTAGGTGGGTTCCTTGCATGGCATGTTAGCCATGATCCTCGGTCATATTATATTCGTGTATCTATGTATTTATTATGTAGTATGTGTTGTGTATTTCCCCTTATATTCCTTGCCACCACTCCTATTATAGCCTATGGGCCAATAGTATGGATAAATAAAAATAAATAAAATAAAAATAAGCGATGTCGAGGTTTGGGAGTAAGGTCGCCTTGAATCCCATCCTGGAAAGGGCATCTGCAACTGGGCTCTCCACACCTTTGACGGGACGGATGTCGATGGTAAATTCGTTTATGAAAGTGAGTTCCGGCTTCTCTGGGTGTATATCCATCGGCTCCTTTGGATAGAAAGGCGAAAGTGAGTGGCTTGTAGTCCGTGAGGATGTGAAATAGCCGGCCTTCCAAAAAGTAGCGGATGTGGAGGATGGCGAGATAAGCCGCTAGCAGCTCACGGCCAAAAGTGCTGTAGCGGACTTGAGTGGAGCAAAGCTTGTGCGAAAAGAAGGTCAGGGGCTTCCATGGGTTGTCGCTGTACTGCTGCAGAACGGCACCAACGGCGCTGTCTGAGACGTCAACCGTAACGCTGGTTGGGGCACCGTGTTTTGGGATCATGAGGACATAGCGTCTGCTAAGGCGTTCTTGGCCTTTCGAAAAAAAGTGTCCGCTTCTTCGGACCATGAGAAAGCGGCTGGCTTCTGGGCACCTCGTAGCATGTCTGTGAGTGGACGTAACATGTGAGCACAGGAAGGGATAAATCGCCTGTAAAAAATTATCATTCCCAGACACTTCGCAGCTGGCGGAACGACGCCGGTGTAGGAAAACTCCGCACTGCTTCAACTTAAAGGTCGAGAGGGCGAATACCTTCACTGCTGACGAAATGGCCCACAAAATTCCAAGGAGGACTTGGAAAGCTCGCATTTCGCTGCATTGACAACGATTCCATATCCGGCCAAGAGGAGTGAAAACGGCACGAAGATGGGTTTCGTGCTCTTCGGGTGAGGAGCTGGCAAGAAGGATGTCGTCAAGGTACGCAAACGCAAAGGGCAGTCCTCTAAACACCTGGTCGGCGAGGCGCTGAAATGTCTGGGCAGCCTTACCGAGGCCAAACGGCATTCGAAGGTATTCGAACATGCCAAAAGGAGTGACAGTGGCCGTCTTTGGAGTATCAGAAGGCTCCGCAGGAATTTGATGGTACGCCTTGATAAGGTCAATTCTCGAGAAGATGTTCGTTCCGTGCAGGTTGGAAGGCAAGTCGTGAATATGTGGAATAGGATACCGGTATGGGACGGTCACCTTGTTTAGCGCCTGGTAATCACCACAGGGTCTCCAGTCGCTAGTCTTCTACGGCACCATATGCAACGCCCACGGCCAATCGTTAGAGGAAGGCCGAACTATACTCAACTGGAGCATGTGCTCGAATTCCCTTTAGCGATAGCGAGGCGCTCTTGCGCGAGACGACGAGGTCGAGAGTGCACGGGAAGTCCGGTGGTCTCGATGAAATGAGTCACAGTATGGTTTACCTTAGTTTCATTGTTGCACGGTCGCAGGAGAGATGGGAACTCCTCGAGAATACCGTCGTATCGGTTGGAGGGACTCTTGCAGAGAGAGACGCGGGTGGGCACAGCTTGATGGCACGAATGTCCATTGACCCGGAGCTTGGTCTCAGCGTACCACAACACGCGTTTGTGCATGTTTACTAGGAGACCAAAGTTGCTCTAGACGTCCGCTACGAGTATGGGGTATATACTGCCGGTCGGCTACTAACAACACCCAAGCAAAAGTCCGTCGAAGCCCAAGGTTCAAGGTAAACGAATGCTCGCCGAACGTCGCAATAGGCGTTGTATTCACGGCTTGGAGGGTTCGCGAAGTTCGTCGCCGACGACGGTGGAAGAAAGACGATGGGATGACATTAGTAGTATAGACATAGACTGTATAATTTTCGAGCGGCATAAGAACCGAGCGGCATAAGAACCGTGCGCTATAACGACATCCTTTTTCTAATCCAAGATGGCCGATTCTAAGCCAACACAATCCAGTTCTAAGCCAACACAATCCACTTGTAATCCAAGCACGAGCCAAATCCAAAGCCATCTGATTGGCCGCCATTAGCCCCGCCCACTTCACGTTGATTGGCCACCGCGCCCCCAACTGATCTTTGAATGGCTGACCGTAGATCCGCTCCTTTATGCTAATTAGTTGGCTTGGCTCCGCCCAGTTCACACTGAGCGGCCCGTGCTAAGCCTTGACTGATCGTTGATTGGTTGACTGTAGCTCCGCCCCCCTTATGCTAATTACTCGGCTCTGCCCCCACTTCACACGCTGATTGGTGCACGCGTATCGCTGAGCACAGCTCCGCCCCTTTATGCTAATTAACCGGCTCCACTGATTGGTCCATTCTAAGCCTACTGATCACTCTCCCCAGACTTCTGATTGGCCGCGGCCGCCGCCGCCGCCGCCGCCGCCGCCGGACGCCCCCGCTGCGGCCTCAAACTTACCCGGGCTAGCGGGTGGCCGCCGCCAGATGGTGCGCGGGTCGCTCGCCGGCGGCTTCAGATGGTTCTAACCTATCTCAGATAACTCTATGAGATCGAACAGACGGGGAAAAAATACCTTTCAACGTTTATTGAGTACATGTTTGAGGAAAAGCATGGCAGTTTTGGAGAGGTTGATTCCCTTGATGCTGGGCATGGTTCCGCGGAAGTGACGGATCATGTAGACGTCTCCGGGACAGCGGCTGAGAAAAATTTCGTCCTCCGTGAGCTGGCACATCCGCGTGCACTGGATATCTTCGTAGCTGTCGCTCACGTCCAGCGAGTGAAGGCACGTACGCAACGATCCAGTAGCGTTCCTATTCAGGTTAATGCCGGACCGCATAGGTACCACGTGCCACTCTCTGATGGCCAAGATGTCGCCGGGGCATTCGTGCGCGTACGTGTGCTTATCCTTCTCCAGCTTGATGCTCGCAGTACAGTTGCCAGCGTCCAACGCCAGCGCGCACGAGACGAGCGAGAAGAGAACGAGGTACCACATCCTTCCAGTGACGCAGGTCAAATGACGCTACTCCTACTCATCCTCTGCATTATCTGTGCGGCGGAGGAAAGAATGCCGTGTGAAATCCCGCTATCTACGTCATCCACTCGAGCTTACCATATTCGCAGCTTCCGTACGGGTAGGAGTCCACGTCATTGTAGAGATATCGTTTGTCGTCGTACGCCATCAGACTTCTCTTCACATTTCTGATGGTGTACATGCACTGTTTCTTTCCCACTATTGACACCTGTTCGTGCGATACGCTGTCGTGCTTGAATAGGGTATCGCGGTACGTATCATGGAGGAGGTGTTTGCGCACAATGTTCTTTTTGACCCCTTTAGCTCTTGCAATTTGTTTTCCCCCGGCTAATTTGATGGAGTACATTTTAGCTTTCAGGCATATTACTTCCTCAATGGGTATGCTACCCGTTTCACTTTTGAACGCGCCAAGTCTACCGCGATTCCTCTCGCTGTACAGTGGATGGTCACGATCGAAGGAAGACAAGTCTAAATGCTCGTCGGCGATCGCACGTAACTGATCTTCGTAGTCCTTGCAGAATAGGCCGAGGATCAGAGAATCCGTGTCAAAGTAGCAGGTAATCACCGGACAAGTGAGCTTACTCAGCAGGGTTTCATAGTAGAACGAGTACATGGTTAACTTACTCAGTTCTAAAATCGTGAAGCCAATCTGCAGGGGGAAATCACATCGCACTTTTCTTTTGCGCATTTCGTACATGACGCAATCGGGGGACAAAATTTCCATTCGCGCGCATTCCGCCCGACTCCCGAGGCGACTCGCCGTCTCCTCATCGAAGGCCACTCGAATGTCTCGCATATTAAATTTATTTAGCAACGTACGCCCGAAGACCGCATTATTTGAGATTTTATAGAAATTTTTCTCGAACGTCGTGCTCGATGCGACGCGTCTGGCAACATTGTCCTCAATGTAGGGACGCAGGAATGGTGCCTGACGAAATTTTAGAATTCTGTGAATTTTCGTCACGCGCATGCCCAATCTACAATAGAGCGCGAGCAGCGCGTAATGAACGACGTACCCGACCTTGTCCTTGCACGTGAGCAGCAGCTTTTTGCTGTTCGCCGGTTGATACATTAACTCTTCGAGGAGCCCCCGCTGGAATGGTGAGAGCCATTCCTTCGGAACGACTGCCTTCTCGGGAGCCAGGGGGAAGTACCGCGTCAGCGCGTGGATAGATTTTGGATACTCCAAATCGCACACGTACACGTATCCCACGTCCGAATCCGTGGGATGACGCATAAAATCCACGGAGCTAAAATCCTCGACCCATTCGAAATCGCCGACGGGGAGGTGCTTTATCATACTGAACCCGTAAAGATTGTTGCAATCTATGTACGATATGTACACCTCCTCTTTATCGGGATCGTAGCCACTGCACAGCGGGTTGTTAGCCCGTAAATGACGCCTGCTCGCCTGACAGAGTCCGCCTCTAACACCCGATTCGATGGTCCGGTACATGTCCTCGTCGATGATCAGCTCCAATTTTGCCCGCGTGTAATTTAGAGCGCATTGCCACGAATAGGATGCCAGCGAAACGCAATGAAGCAATTCCAATCCGCGCGCGTCGTAGCACAGGCGCCGGAAGTGCTGCATTACGTCAGCATGTAACAGGGCATCCGTTTTCAGGTACAATGCATTATAATCCCTCAGATTCGAGCATCCAAAACGTTCAAATACGTGCAGCGCGTACTGATAGTCTTCGTCGCTTATATCCTCCCCCGTCAGATCGTTTCGGAAGGCGGATTTTGCCGGCAGAGCCAATTCGTCGTAGACCGCGAACGAGCTAACGTGGCTGTACGGGAATACACCTTTACGAAGCAAAATTTCGTAGTCGTCTCCAAATACCTGCTTCAGGCATTGGAACGCCTCTGCGCCCCCCATGGATTTGACGGTTTCCACGAGCTCTCCCAGCGACGAATTTAGGTACTGCATGGTATCTCTGAATAGGAAGGTGCCAATTTCGAACGATCGGATTTTTTCCATGGAACTGGCCACGATGAAGGGAGCTCGCTTCCACTCGAGAAGGTGAAATTCCCGCAGTAGTCCGGCCAAATCGTAGGCCAGATTGTGCACCATGATGGGCAGTTTTTCCCGCGTCGTGCACGCCAAGTTACAGGGGTTGCACAGCGTCGCGATGTAATTTGTCTCGCCAGCAGTACAACGCTTGGAATGGTCGTGGTGCCGGACACGGGGTAGATCTTGCGCGAACTCCCGCTCGCAGTACGCGCAGTGGGTGGCAGCTCTGTGCCGCGCACGTTGCTCGTCATTCAGCACCATTTCGGCGGGGCAAGCGTTCAGGGCGATCATCTCATCTCGCATTTCCATCAGAGCTCTGACGCACTGCCTCGCGGAATCTTCACCATGGTGCGTCCTGATGCGCATCACCTTCGAGTCGTGGGTGCGCACGAGCACGGCACAGAAGCTCGAGGTGACGTGACGCTGCATGCCAACACCACTGGGCGTGAGTACGCTCTTCGTGTCCAACGCGACGACGTAGTTATACTGCTGCTTGTACTGAATTTTAGTAAATTCTACAAAGTGTTTGCCCGGTTCGCAAAATTCCAATATGATTTCGTTTACGTCCGCGCACAGGCGACGATGTTTCGCCATGCTCTCTTCCTTCAGGAAAGAGCGCGTGCAACGCTCGCATACGAAACGCCTCTTGTCTCTCATCAGTAACCGCTCGAGAGACTTGATTCCGAAAAAATGTTCATCTACAGCCAATAAGTGAATTTTCTTTTCATACTCGAGTTTTGGAGGTCGCGACACGTGCACTCCCTGATCGACGTACTCGTATACGTACACGGATATCTGGTTTTTGTCTTCAAATTCGTCCAGATCAGAGTAGGAAACGGGGAAGCGACTAGGCCACCAGTACTCCGCGGCATAGTTTTCACATTTTTTCCACGAATTCCTTTCCTGCGGGTGCAGGAGGGCGAGCGTATTGTATTTAAAACACTCACCCTCCTTATGTGCTGGTAAATGAATATTCGTCAGCACGTTCCTGCGCTTAGCCAAATGATCGGGAAGTGCCCCATTGCATCCGAATTTTTTAGTTTTCACCGCAGAAATGCATATTTGAACGTTTTGGACGTCGGTGGACACGAACCCACTCCCGTCCCGCTGATAATTTTCGACGCGCCCCGCGGACTCCTGAATCGCGTCCATCAGGGTATTCGCGATGGCTCCGTCGCTGTGGACTTCGCGAGCAAACGCCATAAAGTGGGCTATGTGCGCGGTTATCTCCCCCCGAGTTTCCTTCACCATTAAGACATCGGAACAAATGCAAAACCTAAAGGGTATTCTTTGCGCTCTCAATATGGCGAGCATATCGTGAAAGTGACTCATTAAATATTGTCGCAAATCCTCTACTCCCTGATCGTGAACAGATGCCAATAGCGTGAATCTTTTGACGATACCTCTAAATGCGGCGTCAGTCTGGAAGAAGGGCAGGAAGGATGTATCCACGTCGGGGTGCGATCGCATCACGTGAGCAGACAGTGTAGGAGGTGCGCCGTCCCGAGAATCGTCGTCGTCCGATTCATCCTCGATATCGTGAGGATCAAAAAAGCAGAACACACACCGAGGCACTGAAAATAAAACGCGGATCCGTAAGAAACGTGCAACAAGTAAAGGAGGGAATAACTTACTTGTGAAGCGAGTGAAAGCAGACTGTTCCCCCCCTGAGGCGATCGCGCGGCTTATAAACCGGCATCCACGCTACATGCGCCAACACGTCGGGGCTCGCTTGTTTCCACGCGGTCGTAAATCATGTGGCACCTCGAGGATGAGGCAGCGTTGGGGCCATCTGTTTATTATCAGAACGCGCGCGGCCGCAATGGTGAGCATTCACCGTCGAAGAAAATGTTGCGTCAAGGTAATGTAAATAGGTCTTCTCCGAGAAATTGGGTCACCTTGAGTCGGTTGCATGTTCCAACACGTTGGGGTCGCCTGTTTTATATCAAAATGCGCTTCATGGTCAAAATGAGTTTATACTATAGAACGGTGAGCTTTGTTTTATTCTCAGGGAAGTTGCGTCAAGGTAATGTAACGAGAAATTGGGTCACCTTGAGACAAGCCCCAACACGACGGTGCCATCTGTCTAATATCAAAAACGCACTTCCACCCATCGTGGCGGGCCCTAGTGAAAAAATGTTGCGTCAAGGTGATGTAACGAGAAACTAGGTCACCACGTAAATCATGTTTTCCGAGGCCACGCGTATTAAAACCAAAAGTAAACTGTTGTGCTTGATGAGACAAGTCTATCTGAAGGAAAATATCCCTATGAGCCCACCAGCTCATTGCCGAAACAAGCACCGAAAACAAAGGGTTCGCTTATGCAGTTTCCAAATGTCCTTCGCGCGCGCATCATATATCACATGCTGTTCCCGTGTGATTGTGTAAACAGAATCGCACCACCCTTGCGCTCCTCTGGGGGTGCTTTATATAAAAGTCGCGATATATACAACTCATTTGAGGTCCGTGAAGCCGTCGGTCGACTCCTCGTGAAGCGCACAACGAGAAAGGTATGTTTCACTATTGTCTTCAAGATGAGGAAAGTTAGGTAATAGTTGTCCTCATTTTCAGTTCATTTGGCGTGCGTAGAAACTTGCACTGAGAGATATGTCATCTATTGTCGAGAAGCTGGATAAACTAAAGAAACCCGGTGATGGAGACATTCAGAAAATGAGCATTGTTCCAAACAATGAAAAGCTCGACGTGTTGGACTTACGCAAAGTGGACACTATCTATGGGGAGTCCGTGTACGTGGAACTCCTGATGGACAGCGATAAACGCGTAAAGGTGTACCTACCCAGTCGTTTTAGGCGACTCACGGATGAAGATTTGCAAGAAATGCGAGAATTACCAGATCTGAAACTAGAGAAGAAGGAGAGATTCAGGGATGGTAAAAGAGCCGCATCGCCCGACATCATCTTTACTCACGCGAAGAAGAAGTGACCGCGACGAAAGCCCGCGTCCCATATGTAATCAGCGGGAAAAATAAAAATACATGTATTTCTGATTTTAAATGTTGCGTTGTTGTGATGGATTAGGAAGATAGGCTGATATGATGGGACGCTCTATTGATAGAATGATATGATAGGGAGCTATAGCGCGTATTCATTGACTAAGAGAGTGTAGTTTGTGGGGAGCTATAGAGAATAAAGGACACCAGGCGTTTTTAAGCGACAAACAACTTTTCTAGCAGCTTTATTGATTTTAGGTCATTAGCGGCGAGATTATCGGAAAACAGGGATACAATGCTCTTCAGTGATTTCCCTTTCGCCAACAATGTCGCCACAATACAACAGTACACACCACACATGGGAGAATACAGGCTTTGGATACAGACATCATTATATTCGTCGACGGTGAGGCGTTTCAGCTCAGGTTCGATGGGCGGCAATCCGAAGGAATCAAAGTAGATGAGGTCATCCTTCATTTTCGCGTACAAAATCCAGTGCTCCCCAGCTTGCTGTCGCCGATCGGTGTTCACCACGATCATACCCGGTCTATCCAGTGCGGGCAGACGATCGTCTCGAGCGTATACACCGCGGAAGAGTGCCGAAGTGTAATCGTTGTACTTCAGGAGTCTCTCGATATCTTGCTCGAACATCGCTAATCCAGTGTGACGTTCCTGTTCTTATCGATGGACATAATTGGCACACTCTCGGACAGTATCAATACGGTCGTGGGTTCGGCCAAGGCACGTCGGAACTTGAGTTGCAGACGAACGTTTCCACGCCTGATCGGTGACAGGTGGACGGAGGATTGATCCGGATCCAGGTCGTAGTACAGTAGGAACTTGTTTCCGACGTAGTGGTCGTATTCGTAGGAGACGTGCTTCTCACACAGCTGCTCCAGGAGGTTGAAGTAGCTTCGGTGGTTCAGGTTATTGTTGAAGTCGAACGTGTCTATTCGCTGCGTCCCGTTCACGGTGAGCGTCGCCGACTCAATGTCGCAGTTCACGAATCGGTACGGGTCCCGATTGAATGCTCCCTGGTAGGCTAGGGTGGGCACGAATGCGACCACCACCTTAGACGGTATCTTCTCAGGAAATAAATCTTCCAGGCATGCATCCAGGTTGCCAACTGGTAGCGAACGAATACGCGATTCACTTCCGGCCAGT
Source organism: Ornithodoros turicata (assembly GCF_037126465.1). Lineage (NCBI taxonomy): Eukaryota > Metazoa > Arthropoda > Arachnida > Ixodida > Argasidae > Ornithodoros > Ornithodoros turicata. Next base: position 194,275,435 of record NC_088201.1, on the reverse strand, counting down.
GTGTAGAGAGCCTTGCGCTTCTGCAATTCCGTTTCGTGTCCGAGGAATAGGCTGGGAGACACGGTGATTTTCTTTATGTACAAAGTGGCACTCATGATTTCCACTCTATGCGTGTGCTGCTCCTGATCGGTCTTCATAATGCGGAACGCGTCGGAGCCTTGATAAAAAACAAGCCTAATTTCCACTCCCGATATGAGTAGCTTAGGCTGCAGGAAAATGTCCGAGTTGATCTTGGAAACCAGATCGATGGTCTTGCCGCCGCGTGTGAGGTTGTATCGTTCGGCCGGTCCACGAGCGCGAATGTTGTTTTCCGTTTGACGCGCTTCTTCTTGCGTGTACAGACCTGCTTTATGCACGGTATTTTGCTCCGTGGTGCTGGCGTGAAGCAAAATATCCAAGTAGCTTCTATAGCTATACAAATCATTATTCGTAATCATGGTCTGATTCAAGAAGACGGCTACGTTCTTGAAAAGCGAGCTGGCGAACGCGTTGACGGGGTAGACCTCGTCGTAGGTCGTCCGATCGCCAGCCAGTGTTTCCGGTAGCGAACCATCGTCACGTACGATGCGGACTTTCGTCACTATGTACGCGGAGTTCAAATCGAGATAGTGGTGCCCCAAATTCGAAAGCTGGAACTCTATGACGGAGGATATGTCAGCGACCGGGTAGAATACCTCATATTCCCCCTTCAGTATATGCCACTGCGTTCCCGGCACGGAAAATAACTGTGTTTCCGACTTATCCAACAGAGGAGTGTCGGGATGTACGACGTTAATCGTGTCCATCTCGCAACTAAATTGTGGCCGCGCAACCAGCGTGATTTATGCCGTCGAAGACGTCCGGTTTTCTCCTCTTTCTTCGCACGCCCGCCCCTCCGAGGTCGCGGAGAATTTCACGGCCCGTATCTTTCGCCGATCTCTTAAGCGCACTTCGGAAAGAGTCTCCCTCCGACAGATTTTTGGCCACGCGCTTAGCGGCCGCAACAGCAGTCTTTTTTAAGTATGGCGATACGCGTTTAAAGAGTGGAATAGCGAAACGCCCGAGCTGAGAAAAGAAATTGCCTCCCCTCTGGTACAGGTGCGACCTGTATACCGTTGGAACGCCAAATCCGTAGATTGGTACCGCTTTAGTGTACATGCTTAAAGTGCAGCGTCAGCGTCGATCTACCGCGATTTTGTAGCGGTAGCTTGCGACCCGTGTCGTCGCGTATAGAGACGGTGATTGAGGAAATTTCGCGCTGCACTAACTTAAAATACTGAACGGGTAGAAAGCTGAAACTCAGTTGTTCTTTCGTTCTATCGTATACGAATGGAATTAATTTCAGTATCGGATGCCGACCGTTTCCCACTACGGAGGGCGTGACGAGATCCGTGTATATCATAATACAGTTAATGGGAAGATCTATGGTCACTTCGTCGACACCCGTATCGTTTTCCGTAAATACGGTTTTCGCGCCGAAACCCAGTAGGTACGCAAAGTAATCGGATAATGTAAGCGACACGTTTTCCCGCAAGCTCAACGAACACTTCCTCGCCCACGCATCGTACGTGAGGGAAGCCTCCGGCTGCAGACGCTCATGGATGGCGCTCACGAGAGCTTCGGGTGTTTCGTAGTAATTCGGTGGAAGTGAAATGCGCCGACTTTCCGTCTCTTGAGTGTTTATGTGGACGCGGTACGTCTTCACTATGGGATTACACGTGATGCGCTTTCGGGATCCTTCAACATGGATGTGCTTCACCTGAATGAGGTCCAGGAACTCGGTCGACAAGTTGAAATTCGTCGGGAGAGAAAGCGAGTAAGTGTTGTCTTTGTATTCCACCCGTGATTCTGTATCGTTCGTCGCTCTGAAGAATTCGTTGAATGTGTCGGTAATGAGCGATCGGGGTTCTAAAATTAGATCGTTATTGATCACTATCACCCGGCGAACTCGCATCATAACGGCTCTTTCCTCCGCGAGCGGTAACACGTTTGGGACGGCGCGTACTTTACCGCCCTCCCGGTGATCTCCATCGATGTCGACGATTCCAAAGGCGAGATGCAGCGGTCTGTCGATTAGTTTCGCCGAGCGCACGCGCGACGGTAGCTTAAACACGTAGTGATCTTCCTCGTAAGTCCACTCTATCCCATATTCGGGGAATATTTTATTCAATAGCGTGTCCGTGTCTTCGAACGTGAGCTGTTTTGTTTGCCACTTCTCCGTTGATAGCGTTATCAGGTTATCAGGCGCTTGGTTCACGTTCAGGAAGCTGTTGGGAATGGAAAATCCCTCTAGACCGACGACGTACGAATCATCCAGGTGTAGTGGCTTATCTAACGCGATCGTGAAGTCATTCAGCGTGTTGGACGGGTACAGGTCCATGCTAGCGTTCGAGAGCAGATACACGTAAAATTCATTTTCTGACATCGCTGGCGGGCACCCAAGAATCGTGATCTTTGGCGTATCCAAACCAACGAACCAAGTAGTGCAATACCCCGTTAATTTTCTTCTTTCTAATCACCGCGGATATGAGTCGCTTATCGTACGAGGAAAGATGGTGGACTGGCTGCAGTTCCTGCTCGTAGAATGATCCCAGTATTTCTTTTCCCGTCGAATCTTTCACGTACACTACGGGCGGATCGGTCTTTCTCGTTCGCGACACCTCGAACACTTCGGCCGTCCACCTTTGATCGTAGCCTTTGGCGAACACACCGCGATCTAACGCGAGCCTCACCTGGTCCCCTGATTTATACTTGCTCTCGCGCGGGGTCGTCTTACGATTCAATCTGTTGAACAGAGCTACTTCATTTCCGGCGTTCACGTTTTTCGGCTTTTCGCCCGTGACGGAGTGTACCGAGTCGTTATAGTCGGCCACTATCTTCGGCAGCGCGTTGATATAATTAAACTTCCCCGTACTAGTGAAATGCCTGGCTATTCTTTCTCTAATTGTTCTCTGCACGCGTTCACAGGAGGCCGCTTTCATTCCGCTTTGTGTGCTATAGTGATTTAGTAGCGACTGAAAGTACTGACGAACGGGGGAACCCCAAAATTCGCTCCCGCGATCAGTGAGCAAATTCTACGGAATTCCATGACGGAAAACTCGTTGGAAGGCTTTCTTTACGTCTTGCGGGCGCTTTGTGCGAATGGGGACCATGTACAGGTACCTCGATAGCGTATCTATGACCGTTAGGATGTACCTGAAGCCCTTGTTAAATTTCTGATATTTGCGCATATCCAGAAGGTCTGCCTGATATAAATCCCGCACGTGAGTTGCGATGATGGAGCGCCGCTTAAATTTTTTCTTCACTGGCTTGTGAAGGGTGTAAGCATCTTCTTTTTTCAGCTGTTCCACGGCTTCTGCGCGCGTGAGCTTGTGATACCGTCGGTACCGATCCACTCCACCTAACCCTTTCTCCTTGATCTTTCTATAGGGCCCCATATTTGCTCCAGCGAGCAATGCGGTGTATTTTCAGAGCGCTTATAATTTTCGATACTTTTTTGTACCAGCGGGGTTTCTTGATGAGCGCGCTATGACGTGCTAAGTAGCTCACGAGAGCCACAATGTTTGAGCGATTGATTCGCTTCGCTCTATATACTAGCACATTATCCGCCTGCCAGGTGAAAACTTTCTTCAATTCTTTTAGCACAGATTTCGCGCGTGCTTTATCAACGCCGGAGGGTAGAAGATTAAAATCGAATGGATTGGGTTCTGGTTCGGGCACCGAATGGACAGGTTCCAGAGGAGGAGGAGGAGGAGGAGGATGATAGTGAGCTCGCTTCAGCAAGTAATAGAGGGCTTCCAGTATTTTGCCCACTTTTACATCGTCCGATTCGTTAGATTTCAGAACTTCACCTATTTCTATTCTATGAGCCATGACCGATGGCTTTGGATATCGCTCGCCCGGCGACTCCCGCCACGAGACTTGATAGCCCTGAGAGGAGCAGTGGAAGTATGGGAATGAGACCACCTCGTTGTCCCCTAATATATTTCTTCAACTGCCGGGGGCACTTATGAAGTGACTTGTAGGCGAGGAAGCGGAGGATTTTTTTGTGTTTCTTCAGGTTTTTATGAAGTTCCGTCGAAAGTGGGATATTTCCGCGTAGAATGTTCAGACAGATTTCCGAAAGGATTCGAATGTCGTCGCAGCTGAGCTCTTTAAGTAACTCTGCGCGGTGCGTCGGTTTGCTGGCAGCCAATACTTTGAGGAGCGTGAGATGTCTTCTAAGATCAGCCGTCATTTCGCGGGCGTAAACAGGAACTGCCGGTCGTGCGGTAAAATACCCGTTCGCAGGCTACGAGAGGGAGGTGTTTGCGCGTGCAGATCCACAACTAAATAACCGTGCGCCTTCTCCGTCGCCTGGTTATATGCGTCGAGAAAATAGGAGAGCCCCTGTTTCCCGAATACCTGACGTCCGAAGGTTTCGATCTGTTGTACGGACCGCGCGTTCCGGAACAATACGATATAACTGGCGTTCAGCGATATCGTTCGAAAAGCGGCATTGTGAGAGAACAAGGCTTGTGTGATCAGGATCACGGACGCATTCTTATGGTGGCTACCACGTACAAACAGCGACTCTACCTCCGATAGAACCCCCTTTTCCGTGATTTGATCGTCAATAACTATGAGAGTGGGATATCGCTCATTCCAATCTGCGGGTATCCTGTCCATAAACTCCACACCGTCGAAATCTTTTTCCCAGCCGGCTGCATACTTTCGTACGTAGAGTATCTTCTGCGGTGGAATGCTAAATAATTCGGGATGTCTCATTATATTCTGCGTGAGCACCGTCTTCCCACACATGGACGCGCCGGAGATGAGAATTCGAGCAGGGTGCTGGAACTGCATGCGCATCGTGGAATAACTCGAGCAGACTGTGTAGCGAGGTGTGATGCATCTTTATTTTCATCCATAGCTCCTAGCGCGATTGATGATCGTCTCCAGGACTCTTATTTCTTCCTGACATAGTTCCTGAAGCTCGCGCAGTGATTGCTCCCTGTAAGCCGACAGGTACTCGTCCAAGATTTCGCGTATGATTTCCCGCAACTTGCTTGCGGTGATACGGGAGCGCAATATGTGGCAGCACATCTCGACGAAGTTCTCTCGCTCGTGTGACGCCTCAAAGCGGAACTGCGCGGAGTTGATGCACCTGAGTCGCGCCATCTGGTGGCACGAGGTAAGTTTGGACGTCTGAGATAGAGGTGTTGGGTTAGAACCATCTGAAGCCGCCGGCGAGCGACCCGCGCACCATCTGGCGGCGGCCACCCGCTAGCCCGGGTAAGTTTGAGGCCGCAGCGGGGGCGTCCGGCGGCGGCTGCGGCCGCGGCCAATCAGAAGTCTGGGGAGAGTGATCAGTAGGCTTAGAATGGACCAATCAGTGGAGCCGGTTAATTAGCATAAAGGGGCGGAGCTGTGCTCAGCGATACGCGTGCACCAATCAGCGTGTGAAGTGGGGGCAGAGCCGAGTAATTAGCATAAGGGGGGCGGAGCTACAGTCAACCAATCAACGATCAGTCAAGGCTTAGCACAGGCCGCTCAGTGTGAACTGGGCGGAGCCAAGCCAACTAATTAGCATAAAGGAGCGGATCTACGGTCAGCCATTCAAAGATCAGTTGGGGGCGCGGTGGCCAATCAACGTGAAGTGGGCGGGGCTAATGGCGGCCAATCAGATGGCTTTGGATTTGGCTCGTGCTTGGATTACAAGTGGATTGTGTTGGCTTAGAACTGGATTGTGTTGGCTTAGAATCGGCCATCTTGGATTAGAAAACGGATGTCGTTATAGCGCACGGTTCTTATGCCGCTCGGTTCTTATGCCGCTCGAAAATTATACAGTCTATGTCTATACTACTGACATTCACGTCAGCACCGGTGTCCACAAAAAATCTGAGTCCGGAGTTTTTGTCGGTGACAAGGAAGAGGTGGGTAGGCGATGCGCCATTGTCACCAGCCGCAATCTCTAGTGACTGGCGCGGCCGTTTTCTGAAAATGTGCAAGGTGAAATGCACTTGCGAGCCCTTGCACGAAAACGGTAGTGGCACCAGCACATGCCAGCCGGAGACGGGGAAGGGCGGCGATGCGAGGACGGCGAGCGCTACGGTGAACGAGAAGAAGACCGTCGTAGTGCCGCGACTTAGAGCTGAAGTGCCACAATCTGGTCGGCGAGTACGGAAAGGTCGAACGGGTGCGCCGAGCTTGTTGTAGCGGTATCGGGTGGACATAGCTCGGACAGCCGTGGCGGAGCTACAGCAGCAATCTGACGTGGTGCCATCTCCAGAACTCGGCCACCAGATTGGCCAGTTCGTTGAGGCTCATGTTGTCAGCAGCAGCATGCAAACATTCGCTGACAACCGTTTCAAAAACAGCTGACGAAGCACCAAGTCATCCAGGGCGTAAGGTCGGTCGCCCAAAAGTAGACGCATGTGGCGGACGAGCTGCGAATCGTTCGTTCATCGTTCAGGATACATCCGGTGTCGCAATGTTCCGGCGCAGTGTGCAAGGCTTTATGGTTAGCAGTTCTCGAAACTGAGACGGCAAGAAAGTCTGGAGGGGAGGTAGCCTTTTTAATGACCGGCTAGGTTCATTGGTGAAGATGAACTGAACGAACGTTTTGATGGCGATGCTACATGCTACACGATGCGACTGCTACATGCCCATACTTATCAGCTTACTTATTGTTCCTGGAACGTTTGGCGCCAGCCATTAGAGAGATATATGTGCGTAGTGTGTGACTTCGCAAGCCGCAAGTGATGCAGCGGTCACGATACGTGACTGAAGTCTTACAATTAAACTAGCAGTTCACTTTATGAAATATAACTGCAATTGCAACAAAAATCTCTCGCGTATGTAGGCGTTGCACAGCTCGGTTGATAATACGTGACATTCATGGTGCTCTTTGGCAGATAGCCGCAGGCCGGCAATGCCACAGCATAATTGCACGAATCATAAGCGCACTGGTGGTATCAATAATGTGTTTTGGCATTAGCAAACCTGCCCAATATAAAAGCACTTCAATGAAGGAGCCTACGTCGATCGAGCAGACGCTCCCAGCTACCATCGCTTGTTTGCATTCACGTATGATCCAAGGGATATCTTGAACACTGATATGTCTTACGTCAGCGGTATAGACCGCAAAACCAATTCCGTCATAAAAATGGTGGCCCACGTGTGTGTTTCGGGATAGCTCATTTACGATTATTTAAAATATGGGGCAATTTTCTGGAAACGAAGGGTGATTTCAGACAGTTCAATGTGGGTTTCCAGAATACCGTTACAGTTTCAATAAGTCAAGGTCACCAGGAGCTGACCTTTAACATAGAGTGGCCCGGTATGCTGCGTATTCTATACTCTTCTCTCTATTATCTTATCTCTACGTATTCTATACTCTCTTCCCGGTATTCTGGTTGCTCCCCCTTAATTATTAATGTAATAAAAGTAGCAACTGTTTGTAATCCTTATACGGCTTCCCAAGGGTCTTCATTACTTGTAGCCTATATCTTTTTCGCGTTCATCTGTCCCTAGTTATCCATATATATATATATATATATTCCGGGAGGTGGTGTGATAAAGAAAAAAAATGGGGATAGATAAATACACGTTTGCTTTTTTATCCGTTACGTAATCCTTATAAAAAGTCGTGAAAGCGCATTGATGCCGTTTCTTGCAGTTGAGTTTTACGGCCAGGCGGAAAGTATGCAGCGACAAGATTAATAATTACTTGAAATTAATTAATTTATGCTTTAATTATGGGATTTCTTGCGAAGGCGAGATAACAGAATGAGAAAGTATTAAGACCAGTTCCCACATGCAGCGCTGCGCTGTATAGCGCTAGAAAATAGCGCTCAAAATCTGGCGCTGTTTTTCCTGTTTCCTTTCTCAACTACCGACCACAGAGCGCTATCCTGCTGCACTCACGGGGCATATAGGCCAGTTCCCACATACAGCGCTTCGCCTTAAAGCGCTAGAAAATAGCGCTCAAAATCTGGCACTATTTTTCCGGTTGTGGTTCTCACACACAACCGAGCACATAGCGCTATCCTGCTGGGGTCACTGGATATCACATTGCGACGTGATGGACCGGTACTACCGTGACTGCTTACTGTCGGCGTCGGGTATCCGCAGCATGAAGGGGGATGACATTTTCGATGCTGTGATCGCGATACCAGACTACAGTAAACAAACACCCATGATGGCAGATGAAACTGGTGGCAATTTTCACGTCGTCGTCCTCGTCGCCTTCCCGCCTTGCTGCTTCCAGTGATCGGAAGCAACACAATCCCCACCTTCTGCGACGTCACGGCTGAAAGCCGCTCTCGATTGGTTAACAAAGACTCACCGCTCAATATAGCGCTAGAATAGTTGACCGGGGCTCTACTTCGACATGAACGGTTTTATAGCGGCTCGCAGCAATGCGAGGAGGAAATATAGCGCAAGTTTATAGCGCTATGTAGCAATGCGCTATATGCGGGAATAGGCCTTTATAGCCATTCCAGGTTTTAAAAATTCTGGAACATTCACGTGCGATAAGATTTCCATTGCCGAATTCTGATATTCAAATGAGCCAAAACCGAAATCGCGGTAACGGCGAAAACAGAGTGCTGGTTTCACGTCAGGGTGCTGCGTGATTTGGAGCGATGGAAATTATTTGAGGAGATATCCAGCTGTAGGCCAGATAAGCCTCCGTCGGTGATGGTGCTGCGCTCTTGAGGCGCGCTTTCTTTTTATCTTTTTGTTTTTATTTTGTTTCGGCTCATTTGCGTATAAAAATGTGAGGATAAAGATGTTCGCGCACGTGCGGGGTTCATAATTTCTTAAACGTGGAGTTCTTTTCTAGTCGGATAGTACCTCATGCTGCTATCCCGCTTTTGCACGAAATCCGCAAAATATTTGATTCATGATTGCTAGGCAATTAGTCATCTTGTAGCTGCACCCTTCCTTCTAGGATGTCCGACTGGCCCTATAAGTCAACTGGAGAAGCTGCATATGTGCTGCTCTCATACCTCTATTTTTTGTAACATTTCTTTAAATTATCAGAAAAAAGGTCCTGTACATACAGGGTGTTCAAAATTAAGCTTTCACTAGCACTTTATAAATAGGCGAACAAAGAAACCAGGTGCTATTTTTCTGTTTCCTTGAGTAAGAAACAGGTGCTACATAATTAGCAGCACCTGTTTCTTACACAAGTAGCGTAAAGTTATCATCCGGTTTCCTGTCATTGCTGTGTTTGCGTAGCGCTCGTGAAAGCTTAATTTTGAACACCCTGTATATTCTGAGCGTGGAGAATCTCTGCTGCTGGACGAGCTCTTTCTCTCCTGGTGTGGTTTTCTTCCACTTCCCTATATTTCTCACGCCATGTGCTCCTCGTCCCCTCCGTTTTGGCCAAACACCCCTGGCCGTACTTTCTATTTAATAAGCCCAAGCAGCACACAATATTGGGCCCATATTGGGCCCATATTGGCTTGTCATCGGCGATACGGGTCCAATACATGGCCCGTTTCGCCAAGATTTCCCCCATATTGGCTGAATTTAATTATTAAGCCATTAAGCCAATTGGCTGAATTTAATTATTAAGCCATTAAGCCAATATTGGGAAAATCCTAGCGATATGGGCCCCGTATTGCCCGCGTATACCACATATTGACTGAAAATCCACAAAGTGGTACGTACCCGTGTTGCACAAATGCCCAAGCAGCACGGCAAGATTGGACGTTGAAGCGTGTAAAATGAAAAAATGGCTAGGAAGCAAGCGAGCTGGTGAAGATGGTGCATAATGTAAAACCCCGAGACTAGGGAACACGAAAGGACAGACACAACACGAAGTCTCAATACGTCGTTACATCCGAAATGCCCAATTCAATACGTCGTTACATCCAGCTTCCCGCAGATGATACACGTTGTTCGAAAAAGTAAACGTACGTGGCAATTCCATTGTGACATTCACTAGAACTCGACAACTCAACTGTCGACATTCTGAAAGCAGCCGCCACCTTGCTTCGCGATGCCAATGCCACTCAGTCCAACCGAGTGGGAGCGGCCATGGTCATTTGAGCGAAATCACGCGTCTTACAACTAATGCGCATGCACGACAGTCGGATCGTACGTTTCATACGAGCTAAAATGGCGCTGGTTTCTCGAATGATAACGAGCGGGTTGGAAATTTATGGCTCATAGACTGTTGCGACCCCAATGAATGATTCTGAGGGGTGTTTTCTTTCTTAATTTTTTATTTTTTGTTTTTTTTGCGGCGATGCAGTGTTTTTTTTTTTGTTATTCTATGCAACGTGGATTAATGAGATCTGCACAAATGAAAAAGCAAAAAGGGAGAAATGATATCAGTGGGGGGTATAAACCCGGACTATGCTTTATTACTACACGGACTCCCCGTTGGCGTTATCACAGAAATAATTGCAATATTGTCGCAAAATGGGCCTGCCAATATGGGCAGCTCATATTGGTCCAATATGGAGCCTGGTTGCACGCCCATATTGATCAACATCGGCAGCCCATATTGGACCAATATTGGCGTGCTGCTTGGGAGGGGACAACCCCTGGAGGTGATCCGTCTCCTCTTGTTAGAAGGCTATGTTGATTGTATTCCACGACTGGCCACTGACAGTTCCATGCGAATAAATACAACATGTTGAACGATTTCATTGTCGTTGAGGCTTTCCCGTGTATACTGCAGTACCGGAGTGACAGGAGCGTAACCAGTTACACGTGCCGTGTACAGCACGAAGCCAAACTGTTACAAACAGCCAAACGAAGCCAAACTGTTACTGTTCTTTCTTCTGACTCAGTGAGACAGCAGTTCTCTAATGACCCTTTGCAGACAACGAGCAACATGCGAGGAAGACAATGCTGTGGTGCTGGATTAATTTCCCTGACTCCCTATGTCATGGTCATTCTCTTGAATAGGTTATGATATGGCGGCTTTATTCATACCTTTCTCCGAGCGCTGCTCAGCTGATTACGTTGGCTTTCAAGTTGCTGAATCTACAATGTGCAAAAGACATTTGCAATAGTCAGTGACACTCCTCCTGCTGCCCTGATATGAACACTTCCGCAATCATACCTCCGCGTCCAACATTGTTGTCAGAACAGGCTTGGCCATGGATGCGTAGGAATACTCGATCTTCTGTAACACACAAGAAATGTGGTTAGTACAGAAGGTTGAGGTTGGGTGAGGTAGAGGTAGGAATAAACCTGAGATCTGAGAAGTTCGATTTTTGTAAACCTTTCCGAATATAAAAGGTCTTTCACCTAAAGTGATAAAAGACGACGACGTACTCGCGACGTAATTGTGGGACTCATGGCAGCCACCTTCTGGGAACTTTTACCGCCATTTAGAAAGGCTTTGTACAATTCTTAATTGAGGGAAATTTATTTTGTCAACTGAGCTTTGTAAATTGTCAAGCGAACTTCACTTTTTTACAGAGTTATGAAGTCCTCCACGGACGACCACAAAACCAATAAAAACTATGCACATCATCGGAACGGAAATAGTAAAAAAAATACTAGAAATTCGGCTTTAGCCCCGCCTGCTTGATTGTCGCAAAGGAGAGCGCACGGAACTTGCGGGGAGAAGAGGTAGTGCTCCCGCTTGATGTTTTACGAACCTCTCCCTGCTTTCACCTTGCTGCTGATACCAAATTGTCACAAAGAGAACAAAGCAACCTTGTTACCACAAAGAAGGCAAAACAAATGAAGGCGGGGACGCTTCCTATTCTAGACGCACATTTCCGACGCGCCTTCTTGCGAAAATCAACCTGGCGGTGCTAAAGCGTTATTTTTAATAATCTTTTCGAGTGTTTCTGTTGCGATACTCTGCATACTTGTTCCTGAGCCTGCGGACCTTTTAATCGAAATATGTACCAACCAGCTCAAACACTCGCTCTGTTACATACGCTGTATATCAAGACAGATTTTTCATAAAAAACTATGAAAGCTATATACATCCTGTTTTGACTTCTATAAGTGCTCGGCTCGCAGACGTTCTTGGCCATTTGTTGCTCAACCGTTGAATGACTAATTACCTAAAAATGAATAATTAACTTTTCAATTATAAAATTTGTCCCAATGAGAACATCTGTCCTCTCGGTCGCCTGATATCGTAGCCATTTTCGAACAAAAATCCATTCGATAGATCGCCGGCCAAAAATTCGTGAAGGAATACCTTTTTTCTTTATTTTGTTGAATGCGCATCTTCGGAGACACGTCTTTCCTTCAGCTCCAATGTGAGTGGGTGAAGGAGCACAGTGCCGCATCATACGTCGGAGACAGAATTTACCTTGCGGAAACAAAACAAAAACACACGTATCGGGTGACGCTGTCGGAACTGCACTTATCTTGAATTGCATTTTCTGATTTTTTTTAAGCTTTTTCCAGTACTCGAGAGGCGATAGCGTGCCCTTTCACCCTCTCACATTGGGGGTGATGGGTAGACGTGTGTCCAAAGACGTGGAATGAAAAAATGAGGAAAAAACACTGTGTTCTGCCACCAATATTTTGCGTACGATCTACCGAACGGAGTTTTGTTCTGAAAACGGTTACGACATCAGGTGACCGAAAGGAACAGATGTTCTCATTGGGACCACACTGTAGATTTTATAATCAACAGTTAATTAATCAACAGTTATTGGGTAATTCGTCATTCGACTGTTGAGCAACAGATGGCCAAGAACCCACCGGCCCAGAGATGATAGAAGTGAACACTGGATATCTCGCCCTTAGAATATTTTTATGAAAAAGCTCAACCGAAAAAAGGACACCCTGTATAGTGACCGCTGAGATTAATGGGAGACAGAAGAGAAAAGTAGGGGTAGTAACAAAATAGGGTTTATTAAAACTTCACAGTTATAACACATAGGGGCGACGTCTACGTTACGGCGGAAGCTCCGCCTTGGTCAAGACAAAATAGCTGAGTGGCTATTTTGCCTTGACGAAGGCGGATCTTCCGCCGTCGCCCTTCACTTTTATAACTTTTAAGTTTTCTTTGTGCTTTCGACCGGGAGGAAATCAATCTCGTGTGCTTCAAACTAATACACGTGTCATACTCAGGTTCACATGTTTTCTACAACTCAAACTTAATTACTTTCATCTTAAAGTTTTAAGTAATTAATTAATAGTTTAGTTTTGATTTTAATTTTAGTTTGATAGTAGCTTTAATCTGAAGTACAATTTCGCGGCAGCTTTTGCTGCCTTGTTTTATATTCTTTTTGAGGTTTGTTGACATGTCTGAACTTACTACACGCAATGACCGCGCGGAATGAAGCCGGTCACGGAATTGCACAGTACACAGGCCTGCCTCCCTAAGGTAGTGGACACTGAAGTAATCCATCAATGTGTGACTTACGCTACGTAGCAAGTTCACAAAACGTTGCCTATCCTCCTTTTCATGGGATGTTTCGTGAAGCTTTGAAAGGGCTTCTTCTTTCAGACTCTCGTGTGCCTCTTCGATATCCTCCTTTTTCTTCATCGTCTTTTTTTCCTGCAAGGTAAGGCTTGTGATTACACTCCATCTCTTGTGTTAATTCATTTGCAATGTAGTGTTTTACTACCAAGGTGCAATAAGATTGCACAAACGAGCTGATGTACATTAGAAAGTGTGTCTGGTGTCGTCCATTACTCTCGCGTTATCCAGTTGTGTCTTTCCTGTCCGTGTCGTCTCCCTGAGACTCAGGGTAATGCTGCTACTCTCAAAATCTTCGTACTTACACCCGATTCAGCAGCCGACGTGCCGATCATTATCTGCGAGGTATCTGTGTGACTTTCCCGGTGTCCGCCTTTAGCAGTGCCTTCCATTTGTCTAAACAGCTACATCGCTCACAATAACGCCCCTGCTGCGTACGCGCCCTGACATGGATACCGAATCAGCCCGTCGTCTACCCCAGTTCATCAGTCCACCCGTGGCATTGCCAACAAACAACAACAACTACTTTATTTGGGGATGATGGGTGGAGAGTTTCATCGCCGGGGCCGATACTCAACCCAATTTCTGGAGGTGATGCACGTGTAGCTGCATGACCAACTTACATTGTACAACATTCATACCTTCAATAGCCATACACTGTTAAATCAGAACTTCACCACATAGCACGCTCATAGGCAACCATCATACCGAACGATATCATACTGTGTCATGATTTGCTCAAAACAGGGGGAGGTGCCTATCTGGGACAAGCTAATCTGTCCCAGATAGGCTCTTCCTTCCCATTTTTATCAAATCAATACAGAGAAAATTATATTATTCGTAATGATGGTTGGCTGGGAGCGTGCTACGTGGTGAGGTTCTGTTTTAACAGTGTAGAACGGAAGTATACAATGGTGGGCTAGAGCGGCAATGTTCGTCGACAGCGGTGTACAATGCTTTTAGCGTCGATTTCAAGCATGCGCTACTTCCCTATGCTCTCAGCTTCCCCATGAACCATCGTATGTAGAACATGAGAAGTTTGCGATTCTTGCCGCCTTGAAGCATGTACCTGCTTCTCCAGCTAGTGCCTGGACGCTACTTGCTAACAGCAAAACTGGCCAAGCTACCCTGGCTATTTAACCTTTCAACATCGTCTATGACGTGCATTAGATGATTCTTGTAATTTATTGCAACCTCTTGTCCTCGGGTCACACTGTGTGGTTTGAATGGGTCCTGAGCCATATCGGCCTCTATGGCAATACTCGCGCTGATGCCGCGGCGAAACGTTCCCATGTGTTAAGGCTGATTGGTAGAATACACATCTCGACATCCAGCTGCTATCTTCAGCTACGCCGCTTCTTCGACTTGGGTGCCGTTTTCGTTCTCGTTGCGAATAATTAGATCCTGGTGGATCTGAGTGCTCCGGTTAGACAGACCTTCCGTAGCTGCACTTAGTATTAAGTCGAACATCAGGTTGAGATGTGGAAACCGAAGCCGATGGTGATGGCACGGTGTATGGGGGTGGACCAGTGCACTGTTGATGCGATGATTTCCTTTTCCCTTCTTCCCCTGACGCACAATATCGCGTGCGACTGGTACTGTTCCAAGGCTTAATGTGGTTCCTATGTCGACGAGCCATACCCTCCTCTCCCTTGACAAGCCATGATCTGCGGTCGAATCTCCTTTCTACCAACCTATGCTGGTTTCCCAGAGAAGTTATGGAAGGAAAGTGGTAGCATGGCGGAAATGCCCGGAGGTGATTTTTCTCCCTCATAATCAGAGGGGTTTTCTTTGGGTCTGGGCTGTAGACGCGTGATAGCAGTGGACAGACCGCCACCGAACATTAGAGCTGCTGCCCGTGGCTGCGGAGACAGTAGTACGCTGCCTGAGAAAAACACGGGCAAGCGTGCACGACGTTGTTCTTTCCTGATCCTTTCCAAGGCAGTTGGGGATAGAGGGGTTGGTATGTGTCCCGGGCTTCTTTCTTCAGGGGAACTGTGCCGACATTCGTCGCGGAGGACTTCGGGAAACCTGGGAGAAACCTCAGAGAGCACAACCGGTGGTAGATTATGGACACCTCCCAGTGTTCAGCAAAATCTTGGCTACCAGCAATAAGCGAAAAGCCTTAACCCGTTCCCACATGCTGCTTGAGCTCGCACAGCGAAAAGGTTGCGCAGTTGATCGATCAGGCAGTTGACTGTATATTCAGCATGCACCCTAGTTCCAGCCACTCGCATGCCTTGACGACAATCAGCGGCACCTTCCCTTCGCTCGAAATCTTCGTGTACTGTCTGCTAGAGCTTTGTGGGCCGCTCCCACTGTGGTAAGGGCGCGCTAATTTGCGCTTGTTGACATTGAAGACAAGTGGCGTAACCCTTCGCAAACTTTTCTGATGTCGCCGTCGATACCTGGCCACCAAAAGTAGCACCGTGCAGAAGCTTTGACAGCGACATTGCCCTGATGTCCAGCATGCGCCAACTGCAGTACCTGTTCCACCGCTTTTGACGGATGACTGAGCGAGGATCGTGGACGACGCAGCCTTCCTGCGTCGGCAGCTCTGGGAAGACATTGACATAGGGCGATAACTGTTGTCTTGACCACTTCTGCAGTGTGCAATATTGCCAGATGGCACTTAGCAACTCATTTTTGTGCTTGGAATACAACCTTCTATTGATGAAGCAATGCGCAACATGATGAAGCAACATGATGAAGCAATGCGACGTGAACAAGCACAGGGGTAATACATTGACAGCTTTACAGTAGCAGCTGAGATAATTAGAACAAAACACGCAATGATTAGCTCGGCAACTCCCTTGCCATAAAAGTAACGTCAGTAGGGGAAAGCATTACCGGCCATTGGCTCACTTTATTGCGGGCGATGTCAACGGAAGTCGTTTCAACTATTTCACTTCTGCGTCGGGAAGGGTGTAGGTAAATTTGTTGAAACACTCTCATTGACTTCTTCCGAGATAGTGTGTTCTGGCAAGGGGCAGGTTAGTCTTGGCCAGCTTCGTTGTAGAGTGAAACCTCTCGAGTAATCCACGGGACAAGAAGGCTTGTTGTTCGATCGTCCGTACTTGGGAGGTCAAAATAAGAGCATGTTTTTTGTATAATTTCCTTGAGCTAGCGACAGGGAAAGAAAACGCAAACAGACAGAACTAAAATATATACTTGTGTTTCTTCCTCTTTCTTTCTTTCTTTTTTTGAAGTCATGCTGTTGATGTAATATTCTATGCGCATTGGGGTACAGCTCCGGACTGCCGTGGTGAAGCACACCACATAGTTATTGTCGTTCCTCATAACGTTTTAAAGGGGCCGTAAACAGGTCACCAAAAGAAATAATGATACCTCATGAAAGAACGCAGATCATAACACCTAAATATACATTTCGTTCGGCTCGTGTCGGCTTAGTTAGCCATACAACTGTTTTCCAAGATGAGTAACCAGCGAGCCTCTCTCCACCACGCATACGTCACATGGCTACGTAGCGTTCTGCCGCCCAATCGGGGTGTGGAGCTGCGCACATGACGTTTCAAATTACCAGCCAATAAGCATATCTCATTATCAGCTGTGAGTCGGAGCACTCAGTTTGTTTGTGTGAAACTACATTTTGCGCTCCGTGGTTCCGAAATTCAACGTCATGACATCTTCAACATCTAAAGTAGGCGCAAACGGCTGCTATCACATGACGCGATTCGAACCCGGGTTCCTCCCAGTCACGACATGACATGAACAGCACGCTATCCACTGTACGACGCGAGCTGGTGATGGGATGCCGCGTGGCTCAAACCAAAGTATGGCAGCCGAGTTGTCGAGAACCATTCGAAGATGACGAAAATGTCCCATCGCGCACCTACCTAAGATTCCGGAACCGGATATTCATTCACGCTCACGGTGTGCTGCGTGCTACTGCCCAGAAAACGTAGTGCGCGTAGGATGCCTAAATTAAACGCATTTCGTTTTTCAGTTTGAGGCTGTAACTGTTTAGATTTTGAACAGAAGAAGATTCACGTTCATCTAGTCCAATTCCGCATTTGAAATAAAATCATACGTGGAACACTCGATTGTAATTGGTGAGGAAGCGCTACGTCAAAATGACGTAAAGTTAGATCGCGGGGCAGAGCTAAAATGCGAAAGAGTGCAGTGAATATTTCATCCGTATGCAAGAGCCTTTTGTTTTTCAGCGTTAGTAATTGCAAGGAGTTTTCACTGCTTAAGCTGCAATAATATACCACAAAGAAATGAGCACCTTGTGTACCTGTTTACGGCCCATTTAAGTACCAGAATTATCGGAGATGGCAAAAAGACAAAGCGAAACTCGCGTGCATACAAGCACTCTACACAACAGCCCTATGGAAAGCGTGAGCTCACCATAAAACAATAAATAAGAATAAACCCAAAAGCACCGATAAACAACGCCATAACAAATAGATGTGACGTCTCACAGGCTCACAGCTTTGAAGGCAGAACAATAAAACATAGTAACAGCGTAACATAAAACAAAAGGGAACAAAGCCCTGTTCACCTCATCTCAAAAATGAAGGGGGAAATTCTGCAGGTAACGGCGAAAAGGGACTTGGAAGAAGAGGGGGGGGGGGCATTCTGTTAACGTTACCTGCGTGGGGGAGGAGGGAAGGCGCCTCATGCGAAGAGTAAATGCGCATGTAATATACTTCAAGTGAAAAATCTGGCTTCAAGCCTTGATATGTAGGAGCCGAAAGGATGACAGGGAGCTGGAGAGGATTCATGGTGCATAGAACATCAGGATTATTCCTAAATGAAGCAACGTCTAACACGCTGAAACAGCGGACATGATGTCGCTGCTTTTTGAGTGTCTTGCACGTCGCTTCATTTAGGGATATGTAAGAAACCGCCCGCTGTTTCCTACAATATTGGGCTTGGGCTACAATATTGGGCTATTTCGCAGTAGACCTATACGTAAGGTATATGTAAGAGGAAAAACACGCCGACGGCACGTTCAAAGTCCGCAAATGTATAGTAAAATGGATATGCATACAAGAGGGGATGTACTCACACGACGCCAGGCTTTCTCATAATTGCGTGCGATGACGTCCAACCGTGCATACAAGGCATCTGCCTAGGAGGGCAAAAGAACATGATATTATCCGTAGACACTGAGATGCGATCTCTCTAATCCAAGGCCTCGGATAATAAAGGGAGCTGATCACAATCACTGGACCCTAAGGCGTTGAACACGTAATTTTTACTGCACTTTTTGTTGTCGTGCTTAACGACCGTAATAATGCTTGCAAACAGCATGACGTACACACCGACTTTGCCGGTGCTGGTCCATTGTTCACAAACATATATTTATGGCTGTGAACCCTTTAAACGCTTTAACAGTGCACTAATACGTCTTTTCTCCTTTTCGGAAGTACTACTTGCACGCAGAAATGCATTTTGCGTGATAACTATGACCCTCTGACGATTACTGCATTTGATTGCACACATATTGTACAGTCGTCACCGGGATGCCGGTTTCGTGAGCCTAATTGCAGTGCGTCATGTAAATACTTTTGCTTGAGCACACAGGTGAATCATTATTACTTTGTTGTGCGTTTGTGTTGAAGTCTCCCTTCCTACCGTGTACTGTGAACTCAGGTATATTATGCGTGAGGGAAAGCGGAACAAAAGTCATTCGAAGTAGTAGTCTCGTATGTTTAGTTAAACGTGTTGTGCGTTAGTTTGCCTCTATCGAACACAACTTTATTTCTGTCAACAAATCCGTCAGGTGGAGATGTTCCCCATGAAATATGAAGGTCGTGGTCATACATGAAGAGGTGCAACCAAAGAGTCCCACCAAAGCTGACCCTTAAACCATTATTAGCCGTTAATTTTGGCCTAACCGAAAGAGTCGACAGCATCTTGGAACTGAACCGTTAAAAATTGAGGTAACCGGTTCAAATAATGAGCGATACGGAACTAAGGGCGGAACTTTGCATGTTGTGCATGAACATAGGAAACTGCGTATTTCGTACTTTTGTCTTATTTGATTAGCTTCGTAGCCCTCGTCTTGCTTACGGAAAAAAGTCTTACCCTTGCAGGAATCCCTGCATTTTTGTAGTCTAGAAACAACACCACCAAAGATGATAACTGAAAGCCGTTAGAACAACAACCACTTTATTTTGACTTTGGAGAGTGGGGAGGTTCATCGCCAGAGGCGATACTCTATTCCATTGCTGGTGGGGAAGTGGGGAATAAAATAACTAGCCCCTTCACAATAACGATCGAAGTCCGATGGTGTACAGAAATGTCAAAAGAGCTTTGAGCGCAGATCGTTGCTGTGCTGGATTGGGCCACACACTAAATTTCAAAACACCCTTTTTGGTGTAATTCGGCGGTATCATAACTGACTCCCATTTTGGTGTATATCAACACCCTTTGGAAAAGTTACACCCCTCAGAAAAGGTGTATTCCTTACACCCAAATTGGTGTATTTCAACGGTATCATAACTGACTCCCCTTTTGGTGTAATCCTACACCCAGTGGAATGTGTACACCCTTCTGGAAAGGGTGTAAATGGAGTGCAGCATGTGTCGTATATGAGACACGGCGAAATGAAGTCCGCGAACGCGTCTGCGAGGAATGTCTGAAGATGCCATGGCTGGGCTTTGGAATCCCAGCAATCTAATTCCAGCAACAACGTACTGTAAGCCAAACTGATACAGATACATAAATGACACGGATGATACAGATGAATACATATAAATAAATAAAATATAATGTAATAAAAACAAAATTAATAAATACAGATATTAGTACAAATTTTGTTCACTTTGAACATACAGTTCTTCATGGTTTCGTGTTTGTTAGTGCAGTATGTACCCTTGTATTCGTTATGCAAATGCTCTCTTCCTATGTTCTGTGAATACACAACTTTTTGCTCTGCCAATCCTTTATCGTAATTCTTTTTTTCTGAATATGCACTGCACTTGCTTACCACACTGTATTGGGCTGACATCTGACATAATGTCCACAAAAACATTGGGCAGGACAAGTATTTTTTACTTTATGGTATTAGTTAATGATAAAGTCATGTCGTAAAGATTAGGTACTGGCAGCACAAGAAGGTAATTCGTTATTCGCCACATATCCATTCATTGCCTTTTCTTAAGAAAATGTCAAACTGGAAGACATGTTTCACCCACTGTGGATATCTCCCAAATAAAAGTCTCATTAGTATATATGTTGTTCATTTACACCATATTTACACCAAAATGTGATAACACGTTGGAAAGAGGGTGTTTCGAAACACTAACACCCCATTAACACCACTTCTGGTGACTGTTTTTTCCATAGAAGGTGTAATAGGGGAGTATATGCAATGTTACACCCTAATTACACCTCAAACACACCAAAAAAGGTGTTCTGAAATTTACAGTGCAGGGACCAAGCAATTTCGATAGGGAGAAGGGGCGAGAGTCCAGCTGACGAAGAGACTCGGAGAGTGCGCTCCAGGAATGTTGGTAGTGGGGGCAATGAAGAAGAATGTGCTCCAGATCCTCAAGAGCACCACAGTGGCAGCAGGTGGGAGAGTCAACTTGTCTCAAGCGGTAACGCCACTGAGCTGTAAAGGCCACGTCGAGGCGCATTCGCTGGATTAATGCAGCATCTTGACGAGAGGTGTTTCGTGGGATGCGGAAAGCGAGCGTTGGATCACCTCTGCTCAACATAGAGAGGGGGGGGGGGGCAGAATGTCGGTTGTCCACTGGCGGGAAGCCAGGGGTGTCACGAGGCGTTGCAGAATGGAATGGCGGTCTCCTGTCAGCAGAACAATACTGGTCCGTTTCCGATACGAGAATGCTGCTTCTGCATCGCTATCGGCCTGCTCGTTCCCACCGAAACCACAATGGGCTGGACCCCACTGGAGAACTAGCCTGTGGCCTGCTGCGTAGATAGTGTGGTAAGCCATTAACACATCTGTGACTACGGGTGCAGATGGGCCTCGTATGCCGGAATTTTCGGCTGAAAATTTTCGGCAAAAAAGCTATTGAAAATTAATTCGGCTGGTTATCGAAACTACCCATTCTCGAAAATCCCGCCTCAGCACGCCCTCCTTGAAACATCCGTGCTCAAAACGGCTTTCTTTTTCCGACCCTCATCAAAAGACCCTTACTCAGAACAACCTCCTTCTTTCGACCCGTGGCAAAAGACCCTTACTCAGAGCAACCTTCTTCTTACAACCCGTATCACAATACCCTTTCTTTTTTCAACCTACATCAAGAGGCCCTTCTTCAAAGCGGGTTGTCCTGGGTGTACTGACCCCTGTGTGGAAGTCAACTAGGAGCTCTGCACAGAACTCCGTATCTGGGTCATGTCGAAACATGTGCATGTAGGTTCAAAGTTGAAACACTCATTGCTGCTGTAGACGTGTCGACTGGAGGACCATGGCGGACTTTGTGATTCTAAAGACCCAGAAGGAGAACCCGTGCTTACATTTGAAAGGTTATAGGTATCATAAGAAACGGACGAACCAAAACGGAAGCACAGCGTGGCGGTGCGCATCGTACCTGACTGGTAATTGCAAAGCTAGCGTCATCACCGAAGGCGAGCAAGTGCGACGACGTCTCCGTAAGTACCAGTCCATTGTAATGAACTGCAAATAATGTGCAGATACGGCTTCTTAATTTCTAGAGCATGGCCTCCCAGCCGGTATAAATCGTTGTAGTATTTGTTATATTTAAATTTTATGCGTGGGTGTGCACGCATTGCAGACGAGCACAACCATCCCGCGGACAGTGCGGCAGCGCTTAAAGATGAGTTCCGAGGAGTACTGAAGGACAAAGCAAGGCAAAGCCCCCATGTTGCAGCCCCAGAACTGTACAATGCCGAGCTTCTCAGGATATCGCAAACTGTGAGCATTTTATTCATCACGTGCTCATTCATTCATTATTTTGTCACGTGCCGAAAGCCGCGTAAGTGCGCGCAACTCTGTGCCCTTATTGGAGTGCTTGTTTCGTTCATTTCCAGGCAGACCGCGACGCATTATGGGAGCTTCCTACGTTTAATAGCCTGAAAGACACTATATACCGAGAAAAGAACAAGCTTCAACCACCACTGCCGAGTTCGGCTGCTGACGTTGACCTGCCTGACCACTACAGAGTAACGGAGGACGGCCAGCCCTTTCTTGTGATAGATCAGTCGGTCGACCAACGGATTCTGGGGTTTGCATCCCCCACGGGCCTGAAGCTAATTGCTCAGGCGCATGAGATTTTTTTAGACGGAACATTCTTCGTTGTTCCCCGAGTGTTCGACCAACTTCTGACTGTCCACCTGTCCGTTGGCGGCAGGTTTCTTCCCTGTGCCTATATCCTTTTGCCCGGAAGGTCGACGGCGATCTACTCGTGCGCACTTTCTCTTCTGAAAGACGCTTGCATATCAGCAGGATACGCTAGTCCTACTCCAACGCTATTCTTCACCGACTTTGAACAGGGACTTATCCAAGCATTGAGAACAGTGTTCCCAAGCGCCGTGCATCGTGGATGTCACTTCCACTTTTCCCAAAGAGTGTGGGCCGCAGTGCAGCGACTTTCGTTGCAAACCACGTACCACGAGGTGCCCGCAGTCAAGTCGCTGGTCCGGAAAATGGTGTCCCTCGCTTTCCTCCCACCCCCTATGGTGCCGCGTGCGTGGGCAGTGCTTCGGCAAGATGGACAGGAAGCTGGAGAGCCCAACGTCGATCGACTAATCGACTACTTCGAAAGCACGTGGATGGAGGGAAACTTCGAAGTTCATCAGTGGAATCACAACGGCAACCGTGGTCCGAGGACAAACAACCACCTTGAAGCGTGGCATCGAAAAATTAATGCACGGGTCAACAAAGCGCACCCAAATATATATTCGTTCGTCGATCTTATCAAGAAGGACGAAGCGCTGAACAGCATCCACCTGCTGCAACTATCTCACGGAGGCAGCCTTCGTGCCCGGGATCGAAAATGGGTGCATAAAGACAGAAAGCTGGAGCAACTCGAATCGGACCTCAACAACGAGAGGCTGACGATGCTCCAGTTTTTAAACGAAGCGAAGCAATTCTGTGGTCTGTAGCCCTTCTCAGAAAATTTTGTATGCGTCGTACAGCGGTTACAATAAAAACAAAATGAGCAGAAAAATAAATAAATAACAAAAGCTATGTTCCATTGCCTATTCAAAACCCGCACGCAGAAAGCGCAAACTACCACCGTTGGGTTGAAATAAGCAGGGTAGTTATACGAAAGGGTTATTTTGAGAAAAACCGGTATGGTTAGTTTTGAGAAGAGCGTGCCGCGAAGGGAGTTTTGAGAACGGGTAGGGACGCGGAGGGTACAAACGAGAATGGGTTGTTTCAATATACAGCCGAAGTGCAGATTTAGAGTCTGTGAAGACTGCCCATTCCCGCGGTGTAAAATCAGCGATGCGTTGTAGAAAGAAAAGTATGGCATAGAGTTCCGCTGCTGTGGAGGAGGTTGGATGTGAAAAGTGTCGTCCGTGCACTACGCCTTCGGATGGTATGACGAATGCTGAGACGGACTTGTTGTTTCGGGATGCGCCATACGTATATGCTGCCGTCAACGTAGAAAAATTCTCGTGTACCAGAGCATGAAAATGGGCTCAGAGGACTTGAGGGGGCACCTGATCTCTTCTTTCAAGACGGTTTGGAAGGCGTACAAAAGTCGGCGGTACCGGCAGAGACCAGGGGGCTTCCGGCGGTATAATGTCCTTAGCTCTGAAGCCAGTGAGAGTCTGGCGTGTCCTCTGCGCTACTCGATAGAAGTCGCTTCCAGGGCGGTATCCAATTTTCATGAGGAACGGGTGACGGGGAATGTGAGCACGCAAAAGTAGGAAGTGCCGAGCCGTTTCACGTTCACTTAGAACCTCAATGGGGAGTTCACCAGCTTCAGCCAGTACCTGCCGTGTTTCAGCCATTCTTGGAACTCCGAGGTACCGACGAAGGCTTCGAGCAAGCAGGAACCGAAGGGTATTTAATGATGTTGTTGATATCTTGTGCAGAATAGGAAGGCTGTAATGCACAGTCGCCCTCACCAATGCCGCCCATCCTGGGCCAGAAAGATGTTGAATTGCGAGGAGTCATCGCTGCACTTTAGTTTCAAGGTGTTTAATGTGCCGAGCCCAGCGCAAGTCCGTGTCGATTACCACGCCAAGGAAGCGGTGGAAGCGTACCGGCTCAAGCTTCTTTGCACCAAGCCAAAGAGGGAAACTGGCCATAGCTTTGTACGTGAAAGGGAGCTCGACACACTTTTTGGGTGAAATGTCCATCCCAAGGTTCGTGAGGTACTGTCCAATGCTGGTGTGGCGACGTTTCTGACTTATAAACATATGTTCAACGTGCAGCCAAAGAGCCTATGCTAATTTTCTTCAATTAATACTTTACTGGCTTCGCACTGGGCTTTCAGAGGTGAGTTTCTCACCCTTACGGGAGGACATCACGTTCCACGTGACCTTCCGACGCCACTCGCTCAAACGTCGCCCACCTACGCATTGCTGATGAAGGCCCAATAAGGCCGAAACAGCTGTCCAATGCTGGTGTGGCGACGTTTGGGACTTATAAACATATGTTCAACGTGCAGCCAATGAGGATCTGCTAATTTTCTTCAATTAATACTTTACTGGCTTCGCACTGGGCTTTCAGAGGTGAATTTCTCACCCTGACGGGAGGACATCACGTTCCACGTGACCTTCCGACGCCACTCGCTCAAACGTCGCCCACCTACACATTGTTGATGAAGGCCCAATAAGGCCGAAACAGCTGTCCAATGCTGGTGTGGCGACGTTTGGGACTTATAAACATATGTTCAACGTGCAGCCAAAGAGCCTCTGCTAATTTTCTTCAATTAATTATATGTATATATATAAGTTGAAATAAACGAATGCGGTTGACAACGAAAAATAAAGATATTCAATAAGGATCAGAAGTGAAGACAGTGCTTCTACAGGACAAGGAATAAAAGAGGAACTTTATTAAAAACTAAGAGGGGGTATTCGACGTTTCGACAGCAGCGCTGTCTTCAACAGGAATGGTAAGAACCGATAAGAATTCTTCAGTAAACCTGACTATTAGCTTCAACGGTTATGCCCCGGATGTAAACCGCATACTTCAACGGCACTATGCAACCCTCACCCAGTCTGATCGTATGAGTCAGGTGTTTCCGGAGCCACCCCGCGTTACTTATTGCCGAGCAAGGAACATCCAAGATAGATTTGTAAACGCCAAGTTGAACAAGCTGTCGGAACACAACGGTTGTCAACCATGCAACGGACGCAGATGCCAGATCTGTAAACTAATGCAAACTGCTACGATAGTAGAAAGCACAAATTCGAACTATAGCACAAAAATTAATGGTCTATTTAACTGTAACTCTTCTAACGTTGTTTATCTCCTTCAATGTAATGAGTGCAAGCCCCATTATATCGGTCAAACAGCTACATCCTTCAGAATCCGATTCAACAACCACAGGTCCGACGTATCAAAGAAACCTAATCTGTCAGTGTCTCGACATTTTAGTAAACCCGGCCATTCAATTAATGACATAGCCATTTTCGTTCTGCAATCGGGTTTTCCATCCCAACGCCTTAGAGAACAAAGAGAATCATTCCTGATTTACAAATTGAAAAGCCAGATTAACGAGGACCCCGGCGTCCTGTCATCTGTTCGCAACATAAATTCCTAATTCCCTCAGAATACATACACTCTTTGGTAGCTCTTTCAGACACCCCGGTTGGTCACGCCAGGAAATCATTGCCCTCCGGGGAAGAATATGACTGCCTGTGATGCATTGTACCCTTTTACCTTTGTTTGACAAAGCACGTGTGCTGCCCTCTCCCCTTGTACATGTTCCCCTCTCATTCTTTGGAATTGTCTTGCGTCACCATAATATCCCATTCCTGTTGAAGAAAGCGCTGCTGTCGAAACGTCGAATACCTTAGTTTTTAATAAAGTTCCTTCCTTTTATTCCTTGTCCTGTAGAAGCACTGTCTCCACTTCTGATCCTTATTGAATATCTATATATATATATACACAGAGTGTCCACGCTAAGTGTGAACAGATGTTTTAAAAATATATATAACACTTTTTCCAAGATGAAATCAATTGCAATATAGCATATGCTAAAGGGCACTCCCTAGCAGGGCATTAGCAAAGTCCAAAGGCAATGTCTTAATTAACTTTCATTAATTAACTTTTTAATTATAAAAGCTACAAAGTTGTCCCAATGGGAACATCTGTTCCTTTCGGTCACCTGATATCGTAGCCGTTTTCAGAACAAAAATCCGTTCGATAGATCGCCCGCAAAAAATTCATGAAGGAACGCCATTTTTTTTCTTTATTTTGTTCATTGCGCTTCTTAGAAGACGCGTATTTCCTTCATCCCCAACGGGAGAGGGGGAAGGACCACAGTGCCGCCTCATGCGTCGAAGATGAGCTTTAACTTGGGGAAACAAAACAAAAACAAATGTATCGGGTGACTCTATCGGAACTGGCCTTATCTTGGGTTGCATTTTCTGTTTCCTTTTAATCTTTTTCCAGGACGCGAGAGGCGATAGTGTGCTCTTTCTCCCTCTCACATTGGGGGTGAAAGAAAGACGCGACTTCTAAGAAGCGCAATGAACAAAATAAAGAAAAAAATGGCGTTCCTTCACGAATTTTTTGCGAGCGATCTATCGAACGGATTTTTTTTCTGAAAACGGCTACGATATCAGGTGACCGAAAGGAACAGATGTTCTCATTGGGACAACTTTGTAGCTTTTATAATTAAAAAGTTAATAAATGAAAGTTAATTAAGACATTGCCATTCATTTCATCTTGGAAAAAGTGTTATATATATTTTTAAAAAATCTATTCACACTTAGCGTGGACACCCTATATATATATATATACATATAGGACAAATAGGTTAATATATCAGACGGCTACGAAGTTGAATAAAAGTGAAATAAGGCATGAACTACAGGTTACAGGAACGTTAACAAAAACTAATCTATTTAATGGGCAAATTAACACATAGATTAGAAAAAGAATGGTCGACGTTTCGACAATCGAGCATTCTTATTTTAATCTATGTGTTAAATTGTCCATTAAATAAATTAGTTTTTGACTTAGCTGACGACGTTTGACTTACAAATATATCTATATCTATCTATAGCTGCGCATCGTTCGGAATTAGCAAACCAGGGGTCACTCAGCGAGCGATATACACCTGGGAGGGTGACTGAGCACTCCTCAGTGCCACAATGCAAGCTAGTGATTCACTGGCTTGCACTGTGGCATTGAGGAGTGCTCAAAAAAGTAAAATGGGCAAGGGGTCGACGTTTCGGCAGTGCCACTGTCAAAACGTCGACCCCTTGCCCATTTTACTTTTTACGTCTCCCTATGTAATAAGCTAGTGTTTGTAACTTCCCTAAAATATGCTTCCGCGTCTTTTTTTTGCAACTTATATATATATATATATATATGTTTACAATTTGATCGTGCACTCCCAGGCGCCACCTGTGGAGGCCGCTGTGGCATGTGGCGGCCTCCACAGGTGGCGCCGTCACCGTGGAACATTGACGTCTCGCCGAGACGCACTGTAAGCGCCCACCCAAGATCGTGTCACTTCCCTACGCCAGGCTGACGAGCTCCAGGTAGAGCGAAACAGCTGTCCTTGGCTGGGAGTGCACGATCAAATTGTAAACATATGCTCAACTTGCAGCTACAGAGCTTCGGCTATTTTTTACTTTATATATATATATATATATATATATATATAAGTATTAGGGATAAACGACAGTCTTATGTAGCATTCATGGAGTGACATATTGTATAATATATCACGTACTAATTAGCCTCATCTACAGGGTGTTCAAAATTAAGCTTTCACGAGCGCTACGCAAACACACCGATGACAGGAAACCGGATGACAACTTTACGCTACTTGTGTAAGAAACAGGTTCTTCTAATTATGTAGCTCCTGTTTCTTACTCAAGCAGGAGAAAAAATAGCACCAGTTTTCTTTTGTTCGCCTATTTATAAAGTGCTAGTGAAAGCTTAATTTTGAATAACCTCTATATAGGGTGTCCACCCTAACTGCAGAACCCATCGCTGACGCTAGCGCGCTCATATAAGCGCTCATGTGAGCTTATATAACTCATGTACAAAGTCAACGGCTAACGGCCCTCATGCCAGCCAGAACGAAAGGAACATATCAGAGTTGGTTTTCTTTGTGCATTTGAAATAAAAGAGGTTAAAACAACCTTACTGATATCGTATTTAAGAATTGCCAATGGGTCCAACTCTGTTTACACTTGCTCTTGTCCATGCTCCACCTTTGTTCCACAGATACCACACTCTACGGTAGCACTGCGGCTGTCAGTCATGAATAGGGAGCGGATTTTTAGGCACTATCATGGGTATCGTTCCAGGCCAACCAACCTTCAGAATCGTATTGTTTTATCTTTCGACTGGACGCAAAGTCGTTAAGTAAAAAAGATGAGCACCCCCTGTAATATAAAGACGACGACAAGGTTGGGACATGGCCGTCGCTTGTATGTGCGAGCTGAGCGCGTGGCTTTGATCATTAAACGTTCTCTCATTCTTGGAGACGGTCGCCTTTCTACCCGCTCGACTACGACATGCTGGCAGCGATCACACGTTAGTGGAACAGCCCAGTTCACGTACTTCGGAATGTCCACCCAAGACTTAGCAACAGCGGCTGGCGAACCTACGGCTACGCCTGCGCCTGCGCCACCTGCGTTCAACCCGTTCGCGGTAGAACTTCCGGACAAGTTCGATTTTCGACAACCGGAGGGGTGGAAGCGCTGGGTGACGAGATGGGAGCTGTACCGGATCATATCGGGCCTGCAGAAACAGGACAGCTCGACACAGGTGAACACGTTCCTGTACGCTATGGGGACCTGGGCAGAAGACGTCCTCGTTTCCATGCGACTAACGGACGAAGTAGCCAACGACTACGACAAGCTCAAGTCAGCCTTCGACAAGTACTTAGTTCCAAGCCGGAACGTGATCTACGAGCGCGCGCACTTCAACCTGCGCTCTCAGTTGGAACACGAAACTGTGGAAGAATTCGTTAAGGAGCTACACCGGCTAGCAGAGTTCTGCGAGTTTGCTTCGCTCAAAGAAGAACTTATTCGAGACAAGCTGGTTGTTGGCCTCCGGGACAGTCGTCTGAGTGAACGGCTACAATTGGATTCCCAACTCACACTGGAGAAAGCGGTGACAATGGCCCGAAACTCTGAGGCTGTGAAGGGCCAGCAGAATCTTCTTCACGGGAACGAACCGCCATCGCAGGCACCGACGTCGAATACCACGCTAGACGTCATCACTTCTGGCAGGCCAGCTTCACACGAGGGACGGCAGTCTGAAGCCCGCCGTCCAGCTCAACGACCGGCACAGCCAAAGTCCGATCCCTGCAAATGGTGTGGGTCGATGCGATTCCACCCGAGGATAGAATGCCCCGCACAGGGGAAAGTCTGTAGCCACTTAGGAAACTGGGCCATTTTGCGTCAGTCTGCCAGACTACACCGGCGCCGAAGCCAGCATCCGGTCGCGGACGGCGTGGTCGCCGGCCCAAGCAATCGCGGAGAGCGCTCGATGAGGTATTCCTCGATGGTCTACAGCATCTCTCATCGTCAGACGCCTGGTTTATTACGGTCCTTGTCAACGGCAGACCAATCAAGTTTAAGGTTGACACCGGAGCAGATGTCACTGCCGTGCCAGAGTCAGCCCTGTATCCAGAGACGCGACGCTCTGCGACACGTCCTACAAAGAGGCTCTACGGCCCCGGCAAGTCCCTGATAAACACTCTGGGTCAAGTACACGTCGACATGAGCGGGAACGGCCAGACGACCAACCAGGAAGTCTTCATCGTCGACGGCTTACAACACGCTCTGCTAGGTCGACCAGCCATCAAGGCCTTAGAGGTTCTCCCTCAACTTCTCGAAATCGGACACGATCACGGACGCGACTGCATTGCGTCAATGTACCCCGAGCTCTTTGGAGGCCTAGGACTGCTGAAGGCAACATACAGCATTCACCTTGTTCCGGGACCGAGGCCTAATGGAGTAACCTATCCAAGACGTGTAGCACTTCCATTGCTACCAAGTGTACAAGCCGAAATACACCGAATGGAAGAGCTGGGCGTAATTCAAAAGGTAGAGCATGCCACGGAATGGTGCGCACCGGGGGTAGTTGTAAGGAAAAAGAACGGCAAGCTACGCATCTGTGTTGATTTCGGCGAGCTCAACAAGCAAGTCGTCCGTGAGCGCGTGATCATGCCGACGGTAGAAGAGAACCTCAGCAAAATCACGGAAGCTAAGGTGTTCAGCAAGCTCGACGCCAATGCTGGATATTGGCAAGCCCCCCTATCACGAGAAAGTCGCGAACTGACCACCTTCATCACCCCGTTCGGAAGATACCAGTTTCTTCGTCTGCCATTTGGTATCGCGACTGCCCCGGAATTTTTCCAACGAGAGATGTCACGGATACTTCAAGACCTCGACGGTACTGTGTGCCATATGGATGATGTCTTGATCTACGGGAAAAATCAAGAACAACATGACAGGCGTCTCCATGCAGCGTTGCGTAAACTCTCAGACGGGGGCATCACCCTCAACGAGGAGAAATGCCAGTTCAGTAGGACCAGGATACACTTTCTGGGTCACGTTCTGGACGAACGGGGGATCTATGTTGACCTTGAGAAGACTGAAGCCATACGCAAGATGCGAGCACCTGAGTCTGCTTCTGAGCTACGGTCGTTCTTCGGGATGCTTACGCACTTGATGAAGTTCCTTCCGGGGTTGGCCGAAAAGACGAAAGTACTTCGTGAACTCCTTTCTTCGGATGCCGCTTGGTACTGGGGTCCACAGCACGAGCAATCGTTCCAACAGATCAAGAAGGAACTCACAACCAGTCCCGTTCTGGCGTACTACTCTCCGTTGCGACCACACACCTTGTCCGTGGACGCGTCGTCCTACGGCCTCGGAGCGGTGCTGCTCCAGGAGGAAACTGACGGTCGACGTCATCCAGTTGCGTATGCGTCGAGGCTCCTGACTCCGACTGAGCAACGGTATGCACAGGTAGAGAAAGAAGCTCTTGGGGTGACGTGGACATGCGAAAAGTTTCGTATGTACGTCCTGGGCCTTCGCTTTCAAGTGGAGTCTGACCACAAACCCCTCGTGCAAATCTTTAACACCAAGAGGCTCGACGACCTCACTCCGCGCCTACAACGTTTGCGTATGCGGACTCTGGAATACGACTTCTCTGTGACGTTCGTACCGGGGAAGCAGCTATACACAGCGGATGTCCTGTCAAGAAATCCACTTTCGCGCACCGACGACGTTTGCGGCAACTTGGAGTCTGTAGTGGCAGAATACGAAATCCTCACCGTCGAGTTTTTACCTGCTTCTCACACCATGCTGTCACGCATAGGGGACGCCCTGAAGAAAGATGCGACCCTTCATCAAGTCATGGAGTACTGTGAGACACAGTGGCCAGAGGTCAGTACTCTTCCAGAAGACGTACGGAAATACGTCAGCGTGGCTGACGAACTTTCGGTGGTACGGGGACTTCTGCTTCGAGGCTCCCGCTTAGTCGTACCACCAGTCCTCAGAAACGAAGTTCTTGAGCGTTTGCACACGGGACACCAGGGAATAACCAGGTGCAGAGCAAGGGCCCGTGAATCGACATGGTGGCCTGGCATCAGCAATCACCTGCAGGACTACATCCAGAGGTGTCCGACCTGCCAATCACACAGGGCACCTGGGACGGAGCCGCTGCTGCAGACCCCTCTCCCAGAGCGTCCGTGGCAAGTGATAGGGATGGACATTTTCAACGCCAAATGTAAAAATTACCTGGTAGTAGTAAACTATTTCTCGAAGTTTTTCGAGGTTGTCAGGCTGAAGACTACCACGACAGCCGACGTCATCTCTGAATTGGCACCAATGTTCGCACGCTATGGAATTCCAGATATCGTCCGTTCGGACAACGGCCCGCAGTTTACTTCGGCGGAATTCCTACGGTTCTTGGTCACCCAGGGGCCAAACCTGTGACGTCAAGTCCACACTTTCCGCAAAGTAACGGACAGGCGGAACGCACAGTACAAACGACTAAGGCTCTCCTGTCCAAAGCTCCAGATATTGACAGAGCGCTCCTGGCGCATCGGAGTACACCAGGGGCATGTGGCTACTCTCCGGCAGAGCTCCTCATGGGTCGACGTCTCAAGACCAACGTTCCAGTCAATCCAGCTTCACTTGTTCCACCATGGCCCCAGGTTCGAAAGTACCGGAGGCGGTACAAGAAGCTCCAACGCTCCCAGGCGCAGGGGTACGATAGCCGACATCGCGCAACGGAGCGACCTCAACTAAAACCAGGAACAGCGGTTCGCATCCTAGCTGGCGCTGCTGCGCACGGCACCGTGATCGGACATGCGGATACACCAAGATCGTACATGGTCAGGACCGAAACTGGCCTAGCAAGACGGACCCGAACACACCTGCAGGAGACAACTCCCACGGGAGATGCCTCCATACATGCCGAAAGAACGTCAGGACAACCGGCAGTGACAAGGGGACAAAACAGCGGACAGTCAGTGACCCAAACCAGATCAGGGCGAGTGGAGAAAAAACCAGAACGTTACGGGCATGGGGACTGTTCGTAAGTTCGTGTAAATATGTTTTGTGGTGTGCTGTTTAAAAAGGGGAGGTGTAATATAAAGACGACGACAAGGTTGGGACATGGTCGTCGCTTGTATGTGCGAGCTGAGCGCGTGGCTTTGACCATTAAACGTTCTCTCGTTCTTGGAGACGGTCGCCTTTCTACCCGCTCGACTACGACACCCCCTTTCTCCGCTTATCGGGAAACAAACTGATATCATACACGGCGACGATTGGCGACACGGCTTGCTATGCAGGAAAAAGCGCCACATGTAACTGGCTAAAAATCCGCTCACTAGTGTTAACACGATAACGCGCCTTTTATATAAAGCCCTCGGACACATAATCACGCCGTTCCAATCCAACGTAATGAAAAACGCTAAAACCCCTAAAATGAGTCAATGGAGCTGAGTTGGGAGCTAAAATGAGTCAATCCAACTACGATGATGCGCCGTTCGCTGCTAAACGTGTATTGCCGTCTGCTGACTCGTAATCAATAATTTCACTTAAATGACTTAAACTAATGCAGCAGTCTTGGGGCCCTATCCTCGTCAAAAGTAATCGACCTCGATTACTTTACGTCACAAGCTGTAGGGCGGGTCTGCCACGAAATACTCCGCCCATAAATCCCGCCCGTTTCAATTGAAATTTATACCTAGTTTTCCTTCGCAGCCTCTCGGCCCTAATCTCGGACCGTGACCCTACGTCATTTTGACGTAACAATGACGTAAAAGATTAGTTTCAAAGCTGAAAAGTAATGTAGCGAAAGAGGGTCGATTACTTTGAGCGGCGATGGGTTTCGTGATGGGTCCGCATGTGCATTTCCGTTTATTGTGTTGTATAAAGTCTGTATGTGCTCGTCACAACAAAAAATTGCTATCTTTCTTCGTTTTTGTTTGATAATGATAGAAAAGCACCGCGTAACACCGTTTCTCTGCGCCGATCGCGGCATCGTATGCGTGAAAGTGGCGTGCTTTTCGAAGCGTCGTCCGAGCCGTACGTCGTACAATCAATGTTATTGCAACGTAGCGGTGTGCACGCAAAAAACTCATCGATCAAAGTTCACTGTTTGTTGAGTAAAACTATCAACGCTCATTTGCGGTATCATTACTACCCCCACAGCTCACGAGAAAAGAAGCATATTGAAATGCGAATTATCATTTCGCATATCGAGCACACGAACACACAGAAAAATATAAAGAAAAGCTCATAAATAAAGCTAAAGATTTAAAGCACGAACCGATTTCTCATAAACGCATTCACGGCTCGCGCCACACTGTCCGTTCGACCCTTTGCAATGATCCTTCGCGCTTTCATCGTTTTGTTGCCTGCCATCAGAGCCATCTCACGGGCACATACCGGATTATAAATGCAAAGTACAATCACGGTGTCACATAAACATTGCCGTCTTGCACAACTGTATGTCAAGAAAAATGACAAACAGCAAAAAAGGAAATTACGAGCGTGCTTTTCCGCGCATTTTCCACGAAATTCAGTTTTACGCCGGTAGAGTTGTCTGTTTCCGACACCTAAGCACCGAAGCAACAAGGCAGGGCGGGCAGATCACAGGTGTGGCCTTCGGATTCTCAGGAGGAAACTACGATAAGGTGGGTCGCTTTCCAAAATAACACGTGGGGCGATTGGTTGATAGAAGGTGTCAACCACTTTTAATATTCACGCCTTTTTCGATTGTGCACCAATGAGAGAAGAAATTTCAAGTAACCGAGGTAGATTACTTTGACCAGGATAGGGCCCCTGGTTGACTGTTATATTCCTGCCGATAATCTGCGAACAACCCGGTCGATTAGTGAACTACCGCGACGTGAGTTACATGCTGGGGCTCTCAACCCAACCCTGTAATTCATGCTTATGGGTTATCGTAACCACTACTAATCCAGTGTTTCAATCTTTCACAATCATGAACGACCGCCTTCTTGTCAACTTGAAGCACGTACCACAAAAATGGAAGTGCGCTTTAACCTACCTGTTGTGCTTCATTCCCACCCGTGGCCCCCGAACAGGTTCCTGAACCCAAAGGTTAAAAAAAACCCGTTCGAACCATTATAGTTGCCTTCCGAAGCTGAACCAGAACGGAATCATTGTCATCGAACCTAAACCCAAAGCGAACCGATATACGTTTCGGTTCGACTCTCTGGGTACAGCATCATGTAATCATCTGTGTTTCAATCATGTAACCCAACCGTTCTCCCAGAGACCACTGAAAATATTACCGATTCGATGGTACAAGTGTCTTTTAGCTACGAGGGAATACTGCATCTGTTAGAAAATATTGATGTTAAAAAAGCAGTGGGACCTGATGAGATATCGCCAGTCATTATGAAACGTTGTGCGAGCGTAATTGCATCATATCTTGTCATTTTGTATAGTAAGTCTTTGCGTGACCATGCTATGCCCAGTGAATGGAAATTAGCAAATGTTGTCCCTATTTTTAAGGCTGGCATCAGACATGATGTTGCTAACTATCGTCCAGTTTCTCTTCTATCTGTGTCCTCCAAGATAATTGAACATATAATTTTTTCGAGTATTATCAAGCATTTTAGTGATCACGATTATTTTTTTAAAGCTCAGCATGGTTTTCGACAAGCTTACTCATGTACCACGCAACTAACAGAATTTTACCATGACTTAGTTTCGTCCTATGATAACTCTGTTCAATCGGATGTTTTTTTTTTTACTTTAAGAAAGCATTCGATATGGTATCGCACGCTTATATATTGCACAAACTTTCTTATTTAGGTATTGATAGAGACGTTTTCCTGTGGCTTAAGGGCTAAGACAGAGTACAATGCGTAGTAATCCAAGGCCAAAAGTCTTCGAAGTGTCATGTGCGCTCAGGAGTCCCACAGGGTTCAGTTCTGAGACCTTTACTATTTTTAATTTTTATTAATGATATTGCATTCTCTGTTAATTCCAAAATTAGGTTATTTGCTGATGACTGCGTATTATATAGGGAAATTAAAACTGCTTCGGATGCGCAAATACTTCAAGATGACATAAATGGCATTGTTTTGGTGCGAGAAGTGGGGTATGAAGTTAAACATAAACAAATGCAAAGCAAGAAATGTTACAAGAAAAAAGAGTAAGATTCCGTTCTGTTATAAGTTGTGCTCTTCCAACCTAGCAATAGTTTCGGAGTATAAGTATTTAGGTGTTATTTTTAGAGATGACCTCAAATGGAACTCGCATGTAGGCTATGTTTCTGCAAAAGCTATAAAAATGCTTCATTTTGTTTATCGCAACATCAGGCAGGCTAATTTCAAGGCTAAAAGCGATTCTTATACTACAATGATCAGGCCGATTTTAGAATACTCCTGTACAGTATGGGATCCTCACGAAGTTACATTGATTCAAAAACTTGAAAGGGTCCAAAACATAGCTGCAAGAATGGTATTCAACTGTATGGGTGCCCGAAATAGTGTGACTGAATTAAAGGCAAAGTTGGGGTGGGATACCTTATCACTGAGAAGAAGGCAACTGCGACTTAAGTTTTTGGGTGATATCGTAAATGACAGGACTGGTATTTCTAAGGATTTGTATCTGAGCCCTCCTGCATTGATCTCACCAAGATTAGACCACCACAGGAAGTTGAGGCCCTATCATTGTAAAACAGACGCTTTTAAGCATTCATTTTTTCCGAAAACTATATACGACTGGAATTACAGTGTAGAGGAAAGCTCACAGACTCTCCTCGTTCATACACATACAAAAGACATATTTTTACTTTTACTAATGCAAAGAGTACTGATTGGGCTAATGAAAACTGTGTTCGGCAGTGAAGGGTATCAGTTTTATTTTGGTTTTCTCAGTTTTGACGCGTTTTATATTGCTGTGATTGCTGTAATGTTATGTTCATGTTCATTTGCTTGTTTTTGTACCCCCGCTACTCTATGCCGCAAGTGATGTAGCGTAACAAGCATAAATAAAAAAAAAAGCATATACCTCGTAGCTGCTGTGGAATATTCACGCTTTGTTGACTCTGGGATTTTAATCAGCGCAGGTGTTGTTTCCGATTGCGATGATTCCTGTGCACTTTTAAAGGTGGGGAAATCTTGCACTGTTCGTCTCTATTCTTTAACCGGAAAATGATGTCTGTTTAATGCTCAGTCACGTTATGACTACCTAATGACTAGATATGAGAAAAAATGCGTTGAGAAGAGACTTCTATCCATGTTGCGATTATTGCTTTATCCTGTCGTCGTTTTCGCCTCGACCAAGTGAAATGGGCTCATTGTTGTAGTAGTAGTAATAATAATAGTAATAATAATATTCTTATACTTCGCTGAGCTGTTCTTTACACTGGTCACTGTCCCGTGCTATCTGCAATAATAAAGTGTTAGTGACAACCAGAAACCCTATGCAATATATGCGTGCAGAATTACACAGACACACCTTTTCAGCTTCTCCAAGTGCGCTGTCAATGGCTCTGTAGGAAGTGTCCATCATCTGCAGCAGTTAAACAGAAACATTTGGCAGTTTTAGCTCCTTAGGCACCGCTGAGCGATCGAGCAAGAGCACAACGTTCAGGCAGGAACATATCTTACTGAGGGAGGCTCCCGTCCGTATAATGCAAAGCTAAGCGGTGCGTTCGCGGGGTTGCGAACGCGACCTATATGCAGCCGTGTTCGCACACATGAAGGCAAGCACGTCCTTGTATCATAAAACATTGTCAATATATTGTCCTAATATACTGTGGAAATCAATCAGAAATAAAAGACAGCAGTTTATTTCCTCAATTCGAAAAGCCTTTATAGTAAACCGTAAAAGGAATTGCTGACAAAAGAGCCACTGTTTTATTATGGTATCCGAAATCGACTCACCTTCCAGGGATAACACGGGAGTTGTTATGTCATTGTATTGTTTGCACGTCATTTTCTTTTTTTTTTTTTTTTTTACTCCGCGTCGGCATTTGTTCCTTACAGGTATCTCCTTTTTTTGCGCAAAACCATTCTAGAAATACCCACCATGTATATTTGTGCGCTACAGTCATGGGGTAAAGGACGATCGAGAAACTGATAGCTGTGTGCTTAGAAACGGCTATATGACTAGCGGCGATGCTTTCCGGACTTAGCTTGAGTCGCAACGAGGCTAGCGGAACGTTGATGGAAATTTGATGCCTCCGATACCCTCTTCAAAATGGTAGTAATCATACAAACCGAGTGTATAGCATGCGCCCTTAAAGAAGGGTTCCTCTCGGGACAGTAGCGGCAGCTCTGAAATTTGCGCATACAATGATAATTCACACATATCAGCAGTCTTCTTGTGAATTTGTAGCGCCCTCGCTGGCAAGATTTGATTTGATTTAGGTTTTTCTGGCGCATTAGCTACTAAGGCCATAATGAGCCAAATACTAGTGTAAGTTTTATCTGGGTAAAATTTGTGTATTTATTAAAACAGTGTTAAGTGCTGGGTTAGTAATTAAAATCACAGATCCTTTAAAAACCCGGTATCTCTAAAAGACATATAGATATTGTCAAAAGGTATGATACTTTCATCGCCCACCAAAAACGCCGGGTGGAGTGGTAATAAGTTTCTATATATAATAAAACAAAATGACGTTCACGAAGATGCTCATATGCTGCGCATAGAATGAGGATATGGAGGATTGAGAGTTGTTCCCCACAGTGGTTGCATTCAGGAGGGTCTTCTTCCCGTAAGAGATATCCATGTGTTAAGTATGTGTGTCCCAAGCGGAGCCGACAAGATAGCACCTCATGCAGTCGATTGGATGCAGATGGAGGAGGGCCTCTCTTGGCTTTTATAGTATGTAATTTGTTGCTTGTCTGTTGGTCCCGAAACGTTTGCCAGTGTCCGTTAATGCTGCTTTTTAAACATAGCCTGAGATCTTTCGATTGAATGTCGAACAGCGTTATGTCAGGGCAGCAACACCTGCTCGATCGGCCTTTTCGTTTCCGGGTATCCCAACGTGGCTGGGTACCCAGCAGAACAGTAACCGATAAGCCCTGTTAGCTATAGTGCTTGCTAGGCTCCTTGCACGATGAACAATGGGGTGTTTTGTGCAATGAATGCTACAGATAGTATGTAAGGAACTCAAAGAATCTGTGTATATGACTGATGATTTTATATGATTTTGTAAAATATAGTTGAGGGCTAAAATAATGGCGTACATTTCCGCTGTGAAAACAGACACAGTGGCTTTCAAACGATGCGACCTTGTAGCTGTGCCAGTGACCATAGCGCACGATACCCCGGAAACAGTCTTTGAGCCATCAGTGTACAACTCTACATGGCTGCCAAAGCTATCCTTTAGCACCTCAAATTCCTGCTGCAGTACGGTGTTAGCAGTATCACGTTTGTTGTACCTGGAAAGGGACATGTTGCAATTTGGAGGGGGCTGCCAAGGAGAGATTTTCTTAGTTGTCTCAAGAATGATAGAGTTGTATTCTGGAAAGCCATAGTGTTCGACTGCTTGTGACATTATAATGCTAAAAGAAGGCACGGCTGAAGGTCTGTTGAAGAAAAGCTGTCTGAATTGTGTATCTTTCACACATTGATACGGTGGGTTCTCGGGGTGACCCCTGATTCTGAGTGCATATGAAGCAGCAAGGTAAAACCTACGTTGCTGTAAAGACCACTGATTTGATTCTATGTAGAGACTTTGTATCGGAGAAGTTCTGAAAGCTCCGAAAACTAAACGCAGTCCTTGGTGGTGTACTGGATCGAAGGATTTTGAGTGTAGATGGCCGTGCTGAACAGTACACAGCACATCCATAATCCAATTTGGAAAGAACAGTGGAGACATAGATCTTCTTGAGTGTGTCACGATATGCTCCCCAGGACCGGTGAGAAAGCACCTTTAGAAGATTTAGAGATTTAATGGCTTTACCTTGAGGTGTTTGAGGTGAGGAAGGAAAGTCATTTTCCGGTCAAATTTTTTCCGGCCCAAGGAATTTATGCTCATGCTTTACGTTACGTTTACGCATGGGTGCCCATTTTAAGTGTTGGTTCGGGAAACACCCCGCGTACCCTAGAGAACGAGACACAGACTGTCTTTTCTGGAGAAAACTTAGAACCACTTTCGTGCGACCATTTGACCAACTTGTTTATTGTGAGTTGGAGTTGACGTTCGCACCTAGCAACGCTCGAAGAGGAACAAGAAATTTGAACGTCATCAACATAAGTGAATATCTGACTGAAGGAGGAATGGCACTTGTTATGGAGTTCATCTTTACAATGAAAAGAGTCACACTTAGGACGGATCCTTGCGGTACACCGTTCTCCTGTATGAATGGGCGAGAAAGTGTCGATCCAACCTGGACCCGAAAT
Organism: Ornithodoros turicata; assembly: GCF_037126465.1. Taxonomy (NCBI): domain Eukaryota; kingdom Metazoa; phylum Arthropoda; class Arachnida; order Ixodida; family Argasidae; genus Ornithodoros; species Ornithodoros turicata. Next base: position 194,235,087 of record NC_088201.1, on the reverse strand, counting down.
AAGCGTCCTTGAAGGAAATTGGCAATGCAGCGAAACACGCGGTGCGGTTATTCACAGAGTGCGCAGATCCTGCAGAATACCATACCGCCAGGAAGTGTCGTAAGCCTTTTCGATGTCGAAAAATACGGACACACAGTGCTGCCTTCAGAGGAATGCTTCCTTGATGGCAGTCTCTAGCCGCAGTAGGATATCTGTTGTCGAGCACGCAGCTCTGAAGCCACTCTGGAATTTATCTAGGCATTTATTTGCTTCAAGGAAATACATCAGGCGATCATTCACCATGCGCTCAGAAGTTTTCCCTAGACTACTTGTGAACGCTATGGGTCGATAGCTGGAGGGGTTTGACGAGTCTTTTCTAGGTTTTAGTAATGGAACGACGGTTGCCACCTTCCAGCCAGACGGAAGACAACCCTCTCGCCAGACAAGATTAAAGAATTCAAGAAGGGATCCTAAAGATGTGGACGATAAATGCTGGATCATGGAGTAGGTAACGCGATCAGGACCTGGTGCTGTAACTTTGCTGGATGACAGAGCCCTTTGTAGCTCAGTCATTGTAAAGAATGAATTGTATGGATACCGCCTTCGCCTGGAATAGTCTGTTTCTCAGCCGATGATTTTATTTTCAAAAAGTCACTGCTGTAGTGAGCTGAGCTGGATACATGTTGCATATGCTCCCCAAGAGCATTGGCCTGCTCTTCCAAACTCTGACAAACTACGCCATTTACCTCCAATAATGGGACAGAGAAACTTCTGTAATCCCCTTTGATTTTCCTTAGCCTGTCCCATATAAGTTTTGAGGGGGTGTTACAATTTAAAGACGATAGAAAACTTTCCCAAGATTCTTTCTTTGCCTGTCTTCGTGTCCAGCGCGCTTTTACACGTGCTTTCCTGAATGCAACTAAGTTTGCAGTTGTGGGGTGCTGTTTTCCTCTGTGTCCGGTGGTGTGCTTGTGTGTGCTTCGGTCTCTGTGTGTTTGGTGGCCATTTGTGGTTTTCCTTTGACTGTTGCTGTGAAAGATTTCTCAAAGAAGTATGACGATACATTTTTTCTTGCTTCCGGATAACTGATGTTTTGTGTGATCTTGACGTGTAGAATCCCCTTTCTTTACTTCCACTTTGGACAGGATCTTGAGTATGAGGGGTGTTCACCGGAGCAATTGACGCACCGGTCGGCCCCCTTGCATTCCTTTGTGTCGTGGCCTGCCTGACCACATCTCGCACAACAGGGAGAACCCCGGCATGCGTCAGCAGCATGCCCGCATCTGTTGCAGCGGAAACAGCGCAATGGATTCTGTATGTATGGCCGCACATCTACCCTACTTTTAACTTCTCAGGTAAGTTGGGCTTATCAAACGTCAATACAGTGTTCCTCGTGGTGATATATTTACCATTCTTACGGATTTTAAATTTTTCGCACGTCGATAACACCCTGGTCCTTTAAGTTTTCTAGCATTTCTTCCACAGGCACGTCAATCAGTTCTGATACTGCGATGACGCCCCTGCAAGTGTTCAGTGTTTTGCGCAAGGAAGCTGAAATCTTTTTACCCATCATCTCATTTGTGTTTAGAATGCGTTCACAGTCTATTTCGTTGGTGCATTTTACGAGAAGATCGCCAGATCTGATGCGTTTGATTTCAGTAATGTTCTTGGACAGTGATGCCACCGCTTTCTCGATGAAAAAGGATGACATCTTTCCCAGTGGTGTGCTTTTCTCTTTCTCTGTATCTGAAGAAGAAAGTACAATGTATTTTGAAGTGAACGGTTTTGTTACAGTCCTTAAGGCTTCGGTCCGTGGACGCTTTGCGGCCACGATCTCAGTAGAAGAAGAATATTTACCCATGTAAGTTGATCATGAGTATTCCAAGAAAGTCACCCGTATTTCATACTCATACATACGCGAAGGTCCCGGAGTTTGACAACCCATCAGCCGGGGCTTTACCAAGACCCCGACTGCCACGGTTCAAGGCTTCTACCCTTCACCTTTCATCCCCTCGGCACGGTACGGATAACACCTTGGTACTGGGCGCTGGGGTCCGTGGTGGCGCCACTCACCAAACACCAGCCGAAGCCGATGCCCCCTGCGGGGCCGGTGGCAAGAGCCCAAAGAGGACGACGAATAAACCAGTGTGCCTCAGTTTCATTCATGGCAGCCGCTCCGCACGGACCCTTGTTCTGCCCAGCTGATTCCCCATATTTCGTGATTCGAACTCAGCGCACCTTATCAGGAGGCCTCAGTACCCCCAGACCGCTCGCGGAAACAGAGTTAGCGCTCCCGATGGAGATGCTGATATGGTACCGTCCACTCCGACAAATTACCACGACTACGACCTTCCGACTTCCGTCGTTTTCGATTAAGAATCCAAAGACCTGGTTTCGACGGTTCGAAGCACTCTTCCAGGCCTGCTGCGTCCAGAGTCAGATGACCAAATATTGCGAAGTGCTGCCCATTATCCCTCGAAGCTGATCGACTTTCGTCCATACAGCCTGACAACGCTTATGATACGTTCAAGTCTGCCATTGTTTCACAAACGGCGATTTCGCAGAGAGCGAGGATTCAGCAACTCTTTACCACTGAGGAGCTTGGTGACCGCCGTCTGTCGCAGCTACTACATCGCATGAGGCAGGTCCTGGGAGATCGATCCGACGACTACCCCGCCATCCTCAGCGAGCTCTTATTCGACCGCCTTCCACAATATGTGAGACTCATCTTGGCTGGGAACGATGACGTAACCAGGGAGCGTTTGACTGACCTCGCCAACTGCATCACAGATTTCGCTTCAGGAGGACGGTAACACAGCAGCGGCACTTTTTGCAACTTTTAGCAACTTTTCGCCATTGGGACGGGAGTACCAGCCTTCGCATTGCATTCTGGGATGCTCCTGTCGAACATGTGACCGCTCGCGTGACCCCAAGATCATGCCCAAGCCAGCTCCCAAAACAGACGACGGGTGTCGTAATTGATTTGCAGTTCGGATATCTCGATTGTGATGAACGACGCGCGTCCAGTTTTATTTGTGTGTGTTCGGAGATCTAATCTTGGTTTATCCTTCCACTACAAAACCGGTCACGGTCTGCAGGACTAGCATGCAGAAATTGACGCAATGGTGCTCACATTTTAAGAGTAAATGACTTTGGAAGCGCATAAAAGCACGGAAACCGCCGCGAGCAACAAAACGTACTAGCTCATGGCGTTGCTAAACCGAAACATTAGAAAGGATCACGTGGTAGATAGGAAGTAATTGCGGTTTTGACAGCAGCGACCGCCAGAGGGGTCCCATGGAAATATGTTGTAAACGGCCGCCTTATGTGTTTCCTTCCTGCATTCTCCAGTCTGTCTGTCAACGGTGCGTTCCTCTGCAGCAGCGCCAGCTCCTGCAGCCAGCTACATTGTTCGCCTGATTGTCTTCAATTCATCTCCCGAACAGCACGAACAATATGAACAGCAGCTCTGAAGTCGACTCCAGGAAAACGGCCTTGTTGTCAATGGAAAAAAAAATGCACGTTCGGAGTGTCAAAGCTTGAATTCGCCGGCTGTCACCTGTCCGTCAGCCATCATGGATTTCCCCAGGTCAACTACAATTAGTCAGCTTCCTTGGCCTTGTCAACTTCCACCGCCGTCTTATGTCCAACTGCGCAGCCACCTTTCGGCCTCGCATGTTGGGGATAGTGTTGAAGTTCAGGAGATGCGCTCTCATAGGAATAATCTCTTGGCCAACGACCTACTCGATTTGTACTCTCTTCCTTTACGACTGGCAGAATGCGCTGTTCGTCCTCCAACTGTCGCAGTCCCGAATCTCTGATCTGCCCACTGCACATGTACCTTAAAAGAGATTTGGCCACTTTCGCATCCTACACATCCTGCAGCAAGTTGAGGCGACGCGCACTTATAAGACGAATCATCATTACTAACATCTCTCTTTTGTTATGATTCGTCGACTTTCCTGATGTGACGGAATTTCAGCACCTGTTAGTCCACCGCCCTATCTCTCACTATTATAACTGTCTTGCAAGGCAAAGTCACGAATTATAATCAGTGTCATCTATCACTTGCCATTTTGTACCAGGAAAGTCATGCTCCTTTCCTTTACGGCATGCCGCATGGAAACTAAAGCATATCGCCATATCAGTAGTTTTACTTCAGTCAGTTTAGTTTACAAGGCGGATCACACTGAGCACATTATTTGCGATAACATTCGCCAGTCCCTATCGCCTGCTTCCCAGTCCAAAACATATGTGGTAAAATTGGCTTAGCGAAGCTCCTGACGCTTGACTTACGACAGCACAATACTGCCTAGAAAAGACGCAACCAAGAAATAGACAACAAATGTGCGGAACTTTGTTACGTCGGGTGTTCAGTGTTCTTTTTTTTTAGTTCGGACCTGGGAACGGTGGTTGTCAGCACATCCCTCGGTAAGCTGCTATTATTTTAATTTCTTTGACTAATAGCTTTGGCAGTTCGCATTCTTGAATCATGAAGGACGGATAATACAGTGCAGCGCATTGAACTAGAGCGGCTCGTTACACTAATGGGGACGCGATCCCGGCTAAAATCATTCCAACATACACGATAAGTAGACTACTACAGTTTTTACACGAACACGACTGTGTATTATTATCTCGTTCGAGGCTGAGCATTCATAGTGCTCGCGACGCTTTCATCAGAATAGTTCGCTTAGAAGAGGAGTAGGCTTTAGGAAGCGCGTTGTGTGTTGTGTCGATATCACTAGCCATCCGGCAGCGCGGAACGTCCATAGTTAAATAGAGAAAGCTACTATAATTCAATTCCAGGCCTTATTATCCAGTTGCATATCTCGTTTCTAAAGGGCGAAACTTTTCGTTCGTTATGAACGATCAAGAAACTCAAAAAATTCCTGATACCTTCTATGCGCACACCTACCATACAATAAAAATAATAATAATTTTGTTTGGCCCAACATTGGACCCAGTGTACTGGGGAAAAAGCTACACTGGGTAGCTTGACGAGTCCGAGACCCTGCGCCTCACACAGCGGAGCATACAAATGCATGTAGAAAGTACGTACAAATGACATTCAAACGCGAAGAACAGAAACGGAAACAACATATGAATACATTTCGATACCATGCGTGAATAGTTAACACTGCAGGGGTATATTTACAACTATTAATTTGAGAATGACAGTAATACCAAATATGGCAAGAATGGAAATACAGTAATGACAAGAATGGGTAACAGGGAAGGTAAGGTAACAACAGGTAAGGTAACAAGAATGGGTAAGTACTGTGGAAACCTACGTTTCCACAACTGGCGCCCAACGTTTGGGGTTCGAGCTCGTCTGTTCCGTGGCGGGGAACACACGGCACTGTTTGTAGTTTTTCACTAGTTTATAGTACTTAGTAGTCGCGAGACTTTATTGCTGTTAGTTTTTTTGCTGTGTGTTCTTGCGTGTGTTTGTTTTTCTTTGAGTTTTTCAGCTCCCACCCGGTGGACGAGCCCTCGGAGCTGATGGCTGACAAGGCGAAGGTGCCCGCGCCGCAGTCAGACGCCATCGCAACGCAGAACTCCTGTCACGCATGACGGAGTTGTGCTCGTTGGTGGTTCAACGCCTGGATGCCGGGTCGGTTTCGCCGCCGCAGGCACAAGCACCTCTACGACTCAACTTACCGGTGCCTACCTTCTCAGGTTACACCGATAAGAAGTCTGTTGCCGATTTCCTGGATGACCTCACCGCCTACCAGACGGGTACGGGAATTTCGGACGAAGTCCTAATCCAACGCATCCTGCAGGTTGCTTTGGTCGGAGACGCCGCCCGCTGGCTTCGGTTGCAATCGGAGTTTACGTCCTTGCAGGACTTCCAGGAGCGGTTCAAAAACGAATTTCTCCCCCCGGATTACGAATACCGTGTCCTAGAGGAATTACATAAGCGTACTCAACATCCTGAGGAAAGCTTATCTGAATTCGTTCGGGCATTGCAGGATCTGTACAGCAGAGCGGATCCCACTGCTACGGAAGAGCAGCGCGTCGCACGGGCGATCCGTCAGTGCCACCCGCGCTTCCGGCCCTACTTAAGAGCCCATCGCTTTAAAACCCTTGAGGCGTTGGCCCAGGAGGCTCGTTCAATACAAGGAGACCTCCTGGCAGAGCTTCAATACCGGCCCCCTCCGCCCCCGGAGCTAGCGTTGGAACCGCGCTGCGCGTTGTCGGGAGGAGCCGTCTCGGTCGAACGCCTGCATGCAACAGGTTTGGGTGACAGCCCCCGTAATTCATACAATGCGGAGTCATCCCACCGAGCCCTAGATCTCTTCCTCTATGACCAGAGGACGATCCCCGCAGGAACGAGCCTTAACAGACCCGTCCCGCCTCGAAGTCGCGGTCAACCTGGCCTTTCAGCTAGCGAAACCCCACGGCAGCGGGAGCGGCATCATCCTGCGCCCCCGCAGCCAAGAGCGCCCAACGGCTGTTGGAATTGCGGCAGCCCTGACCATTTTCGTCGGGAATGCCCGCGACAAAGACCGAACACTCGTAATGTGCCATCGGGAAACGGTCGCAGCCGGCGTCCATGAATGCTCGCTCAACGACGTCGGCAAGTTGCGAAAAAAGCGAGCAGACGGTTACTATCCGTGGCCTTGATCAGTCAAAAACTAGCTTTGCAAGCGGTAAGATAACGCAAAGAGATGCTATGGCTCCTCTTGCTTTTTCTGTCCGATAAGGAACCAAACATCGCCGTTCGAATTTTGGGTAAAGATTACATCGCCCTTATCGACACGGGAGCTACGCTTTCCCTTATCGGGGATAGTGTTTACGAGCATTGCGTATCACGGCATGTGGAATTGCAATCCACAGATGTCACTCTTTGTCTTGCTTCCAATGACGCCGTTCCAGCACAGGCTGCAGTTGTGCTCTGGGTACGTTTGGATGGGAGATGACGAAAGCAGCGCTTCGTGCACCTTCCTGGCCTGGCAGTTCCTGTTATCCTGGGCAGAGACTTCATCATCCGGCAGAAGTTGGTGCTGGACCTGCCCAATGGAGGATACGTGTACCACGGCTCGTCGGGGTTTTTCCGCTTCGCCGCAGCACTGGAACACTGCACAGCACAGTAAGCTGTGGCAGCGTCCGTTGAAACGTCTGGGCTGCCGACTGTCTTGGGTTCATTCCATGGTTCCGAGGAGCAACGCCGTCAGCTTGAACAAGTACTGCGGCAGTTTGACGGAATCTTTACCGAAAAACCGGGTAAGTCGTCTGTGTTACAGCATAGCATAGACACCGGTAACGCTAGACCCTGGCGTTGTAATCCGAGACCATTGAGTGTGCATAAGCGTGCTTTATTAGACGCTGCTCTTGACGAAATGCTCCAAATCGGTGCAGTTCAAAGGTCTCAGAGCCCTTGGGCATTTCCTGTTGTTCTGGCTCCTAAACGAGATGATACGGCTAGGTTATGCGTCGACTACCGTCGATTTAACGCAGTAACTGTAAGGGATTCTTACCCCTTCCCGTCCATTGAGTCAATCTTGTATTTCCTGGGCAATGCAACTGTGTTTTCAACGCTTGATTGTAGTAGAGGATTTTTGCAAATCCAAGTTGCCCCGGAGGCTGTCCCAGAAACAGCCTTTACGTGTCATAGAGGTTTGTTTGAATTTGTAGAATGCCTTTCGGTCTGTTCAATTCACCCGCCACTTTCCAGCGGTTGATGGATACAGTGTTGGGAGATGCGAAGTACAATTTCGCAATGGCATACATGGATGATGTCGTAGTGTTTTCTAGAAATTTTCAGGAACACTTGGAACACCTCTCAATCCTCCTTGCAAGGATGAACGAAGCGGGCATAACGATCAACCCCCGCAAGGTGCAGCTGGCATCGTCTAGGATCAGCCTTCTCGGCTATGTGGTGGACAGAGGGACCATCCGTCCTAACAACAAGCTAAAGGCGATCACGCACTTTCCGGTTCCCGGTAACGTCAAAGCCTTGCAGCGCTTCCTAGGTATGGGTGGTTTTTACAGTCAATTCATTCCTAATTGTGCGAGCTAGCGCAGCCGCTTAACCAGTTGTTGCGCAAGGACACGCGCTGGAATTGGGGAGAAGAGCAGGAACGATCATTTCGAGCTCTATCACAAGCAATCGCTGATACGGCTAGGCTTTATCTGCCCGACCTTAACAGACCATTTGTTGTGCAAACAGATGCAAGCGATTATGGTGTTGGCGCAGTTCTCTTGCAGGAGCATGACGCTATTCTTTGTCCAGTGGCTTTTGCAAGTCGCACGCTGAATCCGGCAGAACGGAACTACTCCGTGACGAAAAAGGAGTGCTTGGCGATCATCTTCGCTTTCAGGAAGTTCGACCTTTACCTGGACGGCAGTACCTTCACTGTCCAGACTGACCACCAGGCACTTTCTTGGCTGCAGCGGCTCCATAACCCGTCTGGACGACTTGCCAGGTGGGCCCTGATGCTACAAGGCTACTCCTTCACCGTGGATTACAGGCGGGGCTCAACGAACGTGGTAGCAGACGCACTGTCCCGCGCGCCTCTACCGGAGGGGGAAGAGGAAGGCACCGAGGCGCCTTCTCAACTTCTGGCAGCAGCACAGGTGGCACGAGACGTAGCTCATAGACGCTCAGAGAGCGGACGGCCTTTGTCAGCGGGTGTCGCAGTGGATAGCTGAGCAAGACTCGGCGGACACCGGAACGACTGACGAACGGCACGACTCCTATCTGCTGGGCGAGGATGGCATCCTGTTCAGATACATACCCCAGGCGGATGAGGACGACGGCTCATCCTCGTTCAGAGTCGTGGTGCCACGGAAGTTTCGTAAGTCTTTCATACGTTACTTTCATGACTCGGCCTTGGCAGGTCACAGCAGCGGCAGGAAAACTTATGAAAAGTTATGTCGTGTTGCGACATGGCCAGGAATGAGGCAGGATGTAACAAAGTATGTTCGTACTTGTCCCGTATGCCAGAGAGCGAAACCTCGTGGGGGTTTACCCCCTGGGCGCTTACAGCCTGTTCAGAGCAATAGACCCTGGCAGATAGTTGCTTGTGATGTGATGGGACCATTTCCCCGTAGTCCTAGAGGTAACCAGTATTTGTTCGTGGTTACTGATCATTTCACGAAATGGGTTGAGCTGTTTCCTCTCAGGACACTGACTTCCCAGAGAGTGTGGGAAAAGTTACTCGACACCTTTTGCCGGTTCGGGTTTCCCGCACAGCTGATCACCGACAACGCAACCTACTTTACAAGTAAGGTGTTCTTAGATTCTTGCGCTGTCTTAGGCATTCAGCATAAGAAGACTTCCCCGTATCACCCTCAGGCTAACATTACCGAACGTGTTAATCGGAACCTGAAAATGATGTTGGTTGCTTTTACTAGCCAGCACCACCGTGGTTGGGATCTTCGCCTGGCCGAGCTGGCATTCGCTACACGGACGACGGTCAATAGGTCTACCGGATTCACCCCGGCGTTCCTGAACTTGGGACGAGAGGCCTCCTTTCCAGTGGAGAATGCTCTGGGCCTCCGGGATGGTGCTACGCGGCCTCCTTATTCAAGGTTTGCTGAGGACCTCTGCCCAACGTTGGGCGCCAGTTGTGGAAACCTAAGTTCCCACAACCTCGGGGCGTCAGCCCTCTGTTCCGTGCGCGAGGAAGCAAGCAGCACAACCAGAAATTCAAGCAAACATACCAGGCTTATTGGCAAGAATGGCAGGGCCACACTCTCAGCAGCTACGCCACAACGACAATCATCCCATCCCTTCTTCCGCACCGCTTTTAACCCGAAAGGGAACGCCCCCCACAGTCCCGACCGGTTCCCACCAGTGTCGCCACCTTCCGCCTGACGGTGGAACCACTGCGATGTGGTTTCCACAGTACAGTAATATGGGGTAAGTGGTTACGCACCAAGCAAAAGGAGTTTGATATTTTGGACGCTTGTGTACCCAAAATCCATATCCTTATATTTGTTTAATAGTGTGGGTAGGGTGTACGATGTTAACTGTGTACCGTTGTTCGTACGCGGTTTTCTAACGTGCCAGGGTAAGGGGGCCCGGAATGTACATGTATTAGTGTCATTCCTCACAAGTGCAACTAGATTGCAGAAATGGGCATTGTTCTGAAGGTAGGCGCGGCTGTATGTCACACTCAAACGATACTCATACATATCGGGCATTTTAGTGAGGGAAATGTCAATAATATTCCGCATTTACGATCGCACGAACTGCCTTTTTCTGTACAAGAAACAAGGCATGTATGTTCCTTTTACTTGACGTACCCCATATTTGATGGAAATATTGAATATGAGACAAGAACAATGAATTATATAATGTTAGTTCAACCTGCATAGGTAGATAATAATGCCTATACAAGATTCCAACCATTGCAGAAATTTAGGTTGTACGTGTTGGTAGTGGTAATCCCAAGACATAGTGTCGGAAAAATATACGCCTAAGACTTTGAAGTTACTCACGATCTCTATACACTTGGAGCTAATAGAAAGTTGAGCGTCCCAATCTACCCGTTTGTTAGTGGGTCGGAATATCATAGCTTTTGTCTTGTTGTTATAATATAACATATAATAACATATAATAATCATATAATAACAATAACATATAATATAACATCATGTACTAACCATCAAATTGCCCTGTAGCGTGAAGTACATAGTAAACTTAACCATATGATATCTAGACGACGCAAGATTTTCTGCTTTTACATTAGGTT